>NC_068352.1:600000-900000 GCF_014633365.1 Diospyros lotus | reverse complement strand
TCAAATTTTGCAAGTCAAGGATTAGTGCTGAAGGCTTCCTCGAGCAAGGTTTCCAAAGGGAAAAAACTTTGATTGAAAGATTCCAACGTAGTAGCGACGAAAGCGAAATAAGAAGGAAAGCTTGGTTGATGGATTCCATGGTGGATGATTCAAAAAGAGAGAGAGAGATGCCAAAATATTTTGAGCCCTAATGGCCCCTAGGTCGTTCTACAGAGCCCAACAGGCTTACCAAGCCGCTTACAGAAAATGGGCAAAAATATAATTTTACCCCTGCCCATTGTTGTTCGCTCGTCTCCCTTCCATGGCCATCGTCTAGCGCCCATCGCCTCGCTACCCTCGCATCGCCTCCGTAGCCTCGTCGCCTATGGTGGAGGCGAGGTGACGAGGGCGAGGCGTGACGGCGAGGCGAGGGCGACAACCATGGAAGGGAGACGAGCGGACAAGGAGAGAGCAGCAGCGGCTCACTTTGCAAAGTGAGCGGGCAGGGGCAAAATCATCATTTTATCCCCTTTCGATAGGACAGTTGGTGAGCCCGTTGGGCTCTCTAGACTTTTTCATAGTGCCTATAAGGCTTTAATTTGTTTAGCAGGACAGCCCTTTTGCTCCGGCCCAATAATCAGGCCTTATAAACGGGCCCAATAATTAGGCCTTAGGAATGTTCCCAATTTATCACGGCAATTGGTATAGAAAAAAAATTTAAATTTTTAAAAATATTAGGTTAAAAATCTATATTCTCATATTTGATATAATTTTTTAAAAAAATAATTTTAAAAAGATAACATTCTCAGAATTTATTTTTAATCAACTTTCCTAAAAAAAAAATTTCATAAAGGTTAAGAATCTTAGATTCCCATGAACTTCGAAAATTTTTAACAAATAAAAAGTTTAAAACACCTCTTACCCTCTTATAATCTCATACCCTTTTTAAAATTATCTTTGCCATAATCCGTTTCTTAGGAATATATATATATATATATATATTCATACAAACATATATATTATATATATATATATACACACATATATATACATAATGTGTAAAAAAATAACGTATTTTAACTTTCTAAAAGGTTGTAGGTCCTAATATTTTATATATTGAAAAGAATTTATCATTTTTAAACAAAAAATCAAATAAGAGTAATTTTGGAAAAAAAAACATAGATTCCCAAGAAAGTTGAATTTAAACCAAATATAAGAATGTAAGATTTCTAGAAAAAAGAATATCTAACATTTCTAAGAATGTTTAACTCTAACCAAATATAAAATTGCATAAACCCG
Source organism: Diospyros lotus (assembly GCF_014633365.1). NCBI lineage: Eukaryota > Viridiplantae > Streptophyta > Magnoliopsida > Ericales > Ebenaceae > Diospyros > Diospyros lotus. The sequence goes on along the minus strand of NC_068352.1, from coordinate 898,722 downwards.
GATAATCAAAAAATTTCAAAAACATTATCAAAAATCATGAATCTTAAAAATCTAAAAACTTATCTCGTGCCAAATGCAAAGTGATGGAATTCAACCAAGTAATTAGCAAGTGAAAGACACTTAAGTTGGAAATTAATTATGTGAGTTTACGAAAGATAAATGTCATAGATAGAAATGAATCAGAAACAAGAATAGCCAGCCTTAGGCCTTACACAATGAAAAGTGAAAAAGTTTGAACTTTTAAATTTATTACTTTATTATTTAGATCGAATACATTTACATACAAATAGTAATTGTTCATATGGAATTAGTTATATATAGAAAAAAATTACACTTAGGCAGCGTTTGTTAAAATGAGTAAAATAATATTGAATCAAAATAAGGTTAAGATACTTTCTGAATTAAGATATGGAATGATCAAAACAAGACTAAAAAATATTTTAAGATTTTTATAAAATTATTTGTTAATTTTTTTAGAATGCACTGAAGGACATATGTGTCATTTTTTTTTATCTATAAAGTCCAAAATATACTTATCTAGAGGGGCATCAAGATAAGCATATCTGAAAAATGTCAAATAAAAAGTCATGTGACTTCTTTTTCAATGTTTGTCAGATGAATTTAACAAATATAATGAAAATTAATTTTGTCTGTAATATTTTTCATATCTCACTTTTTTCGATCTATATCTTAGTTAATAAATATTATTTTAGAAAATAAATAATTATATAATAAATAAAAAACTGATTCTATATTTTTCTTAACTGCCTAATTATCTATATTTTTTGTATACATTTTTCTTCAAAAAACTTGATTGGTATGTTATTATACCACACCATTATTCCATTTTTGTAAAAGGAAAATAAAGTAAAATGCAAACTAATGCAATCTATTTGTTACATCAAACCCATTGTCTAGTTCAACACATCAAAATCTTATGGAGATTACCTTTATCTATTTTTATTTTTTTTTTTGTCAACAAAGCGTAACCTGCTAATGTAATTTCAATATTTTTTAAGAAATTGTTAGCTTTATGTAGAAAAAAATGGCTTCATTTTGTTTTGTTATATTTTTTTTCTATTTTTATTTATTTTCGGACCTTGTCTTGAATTGATCTAGGCTTGTGCTTTCGCACAAAAACAAGAATAACTACCCTAAGGCTCGACTTAGATGATGTCACTTCGATACTTAAGTTAGCAAAGGTTATTGGAGATGGCTTCTAGAATATTGAGAATAGTATTTGAAGTTATACCTTTAGCTCACCCTTTGAGATCTTTATACACCTTTTAGGTTGAGTTTCATGATAAGGATCACAATAAAAATTACCTGAATCCACCCATATCATACAGAATTAGTTGATTTCTCTTATTTTTGCGAGTCTAGGAATGATGTCGATAAGGATTATCGAATAAGTGTGGAATATCCTATCCCAAGTTCATGAACGTTAAGAGACATGGCATTGAAAAAAAGTGTATCCTATGGTAATAATTGCCTCTAAAAGAAGACTTATCAAATAGGTACTCCAATACCTTTTATTTGAACTATGTTTTGTGAAGATTATCTCCATCTCTACTTGGAGATTACTTCGATAGCCATCTCTTAACCAGATTAGGTTTTCTTCGGGTTGTTATCTTTAAATATCTCAAGAAGTGTTGTTCTACTGGGATTCAGACTAAGTTCATTTGGCTTATTTATCTCCAAGCTCTTTGGGAGCATAATCTAACCGAAATATGGATTTCTTGATTTACTGAGCCAATCAGGATTAAGCTCGTGCGTTGCTTGGTCCTTTGACTTCCAACATAGCTCTAATGATGTGGACACTTATCCTTCATGGATTTTCCTATTTTCTTGCACATCATCACAATTTGTCAAGATCTATAGCTACAATCAATCAACACCTTTGCACGGTTAGGCTTTAGCTCTCCTAAGCAACAAAAGCCATACTTTCTAGGATGATACATGGAGATCCTAAGATAAACAATTCTAGGGTCATACTAAAAGTTAAAATTACATTCATTTCTCAATCCTTGTTAAAATGAAAAAAACAAATTCTCCAATGACAATCTAGCTAAAGCCTTTAGGTGTAGTATTGATTCTCCTTTCTTACTTTAAGGTTTAGGGTTAACAAAAAGACATGAACCTAGAACCTCAACGTGAAGTGTGACACACGCCTCATAGTGTGAGGCACTCTCAACTAAGCCTTGAGACTAGGTGTGCCTTTGACAACTATGGTCCAAAAGTTGTAAACTTGCAGCTTCATGAGAATTATTAAATCTCTCCAAGATACTATTCCTTCATCTTCAATTCCCTAAATGAAAATAATAGTTTACTATTCCTTCATTTATTATTACTTAATTGTATAAAATAATAATTTTTTTTTTTATAATATGACAAACTTGAGAGATCCCTCTATCACAAATAGCTTTCAGCTCGAACCTATCTTACTATCTCTAAAGGATCATGCTACATGTACACCATTTTTGTACATATTGGGCTACACAAGGGGTATTATGACTAAAATACCCTGCGCCTTTCCATGAGCCTCACGCGCCTCTATGCGCCTCATGAGGGGTTTTTTGTCATAATACCCCATTTTGTAGCCCAAGGTGTACAAAATGGGTGTACCAATAGCATTTTCCATCTCTAAAACCCATGATCTACTTGCTCCATAGCCTTAAGTGAACAGACAGATTCGTCGAGAGCCAAAGCCCGAGGACCTGACTTATTGGATAGACACTCACACGAAGACATATCCAAACCCACAACCTCATAGTCAAAATAAGAGTTACCCCAAAGATAATATAATGAATCGCCTTCCCTATGTTCAACTGAACAAAATAAAACTTTCAAGGAAAATTCTATCTCCAGCCTACATTATTACTCTTCACAGCCCACACCAACCTAATTTACATTTTTACTCTTTGCAGCCACCATTAATTACTCATTGTAGCTCATATATTCCAAATTTGTCCTATTTCTTCTACATGTTCCCCTTACACTCATCCGGCTGGGTTGGAGGTAGAAGACTGCAAGGTATGTGTGCATGTTATTCTGGTTTTCTGGCTGGGCTGGAAGTTCCTGGTGATAGGTCGGCCGTGGGTGGAGGCCAACCCATCGCTCGATGACGATGGGGGTTCGAGGAACCCCCAACCGCTTGCTGTCACCCCTGACAAGCGACAGTCAAGGGCACCACCAGCAGTCGCCTCCACGGCGGCCGTGTAAAAATATTTTTTTTAATTTATATTTTTAATAAAAAAAATATTTGAATTTTATTTAAAATACATGAAGTTTTTATTTTTTAATTATATGATATTTAGAAATAATTTTTCAATAAAATTTCAAAAATGTCTAATATTTAAAAAAAAAATTGATCTAATTTTGTTATGTAGCGTAACATGACAGGATTGTCTACACTCGACCGCATAATATTAGGTGGACCCTTAGTGGTAGTGGATATATGTTGACAGACATAGTATGAGGTACATGGTATCATATTCGGTATCAGTGGCATCGACATCTTCGCCAATACATTTTAGGCCCGTCCTTTATTCATCTACCAAGTTTTTGAAACAACATCATCAGGAGTACTACTGAGTCAATTTCGACCACCCACCGCACCAGTAGATACCCAACAAAAAACCAAGAAGCAATCAGGTAATTAATTTATGTTGTACTATAACTGACTTGTAAATATTTAGAGTACTTACACATTAAATTTTACTTATCAAAATTTTTTTTATGTATTTTTTATTGCAATATTATTTCTATTTATGTATATACATACATATGTGGGTCATAATATAAAACTTATACATATAGGGATGCAACAAAAATTGAAGCACAACTTCATTTAACTTTTGGACAAAATATGAATACATAACATTACTTCAAAGTGTATAACATTACTTAAGAATTTAATATAAAATTTTGTGAAAAAAAATAAAACATAAATACATAAATCGATATTCGACTACGAGAGATCGAGGAACCCAAGGTTTCCCAACCTCCTGCAGTCGGGGAAGGGAACGCCCGCTGAGGGGAACCCTTGAGTTCTCCAATTGCCCATGGTTAGGAAAGTCAAGACAACTATAGACTGTTAGGGAACTCAAGCTTCCCCGACCGCCCACAGGTTGAGGAACCTTGGTTCCCTACCCCAACCCCATGGTCAGAAATCCGTCATCGAGCTTTTTCTCGCACAGTCCATTTAACCCAAAATTACAAGTATACAAGCTATTATTGTTATTCATTGTCTACGAGCTACTACTTTTTATTGTATCTTCTTCATAAAACTCTTTCCATCTCAAAAATGCCTGCAAATGATGGGAGAAAGTCGCTACAGGTGATCGAAGAAATGGCTGCATAAGGAAAGAAGTGGGTTCTGAAGAGCAAGGAAGTGGGCTGTGATAGGAAAAGTGGCTGCTTGCTAAAGGGTTTTTAATATAGGATAGTTTAGGAATATAAACTCTGGGCTGTGAATAGTAATAAGATAGAATTTCCCAACTTTCAAACATCTAAAAGTAAAAACTTTATATAGAAGAAAAGGACAAGAAAGAGGGCATCTAGATAGCATCCATGAATGGATGATTGTTTAAATGTCTTAGGCAAGTCAAAGCCTCTCCACTTCAAATACAACAATTTCAACTACATTTGGCCCTTCAGATGAAACAACATTTAGGCTTTCAGCCAGCTTCAGCAATTCTCTGTCTTCCTTTGTTCTTTAAGCCAGCAAATAAACAGTGCTCCTTCAAGAACTATGTGCCTTTTTAAAGGAGCCTCAAAACAGAGGACTTCAGGAAGTTGCTACAGTGTCCCATCGCCAGATTGTTCCGTCCTCGCAGCAACTGAGGATGGTGCTGCAGCAGCAGCAGCAGCGTATACCAGTCATGAGAAAATGACGCAAAAAAACATCCATACCCTCAAGACTAGCTAGTAAATCTATAGGGGATTGGTAGTTACCTTCCATCGAAGGACATGGCAGTCTGTCTAATTGGTGATTTCGATTGAATATGAGACAGCCTGAAATAAACGGAGGGAAAGGAAAAACTCATTCATGCACCAAGTGTAGGGAGCAGAGGAAAGTGGGGAGAAGAAAATGAAAACCAAACCTTGCAATTAGAACTGGAGGGCTTGATTGCAGTTCCCATACATAAATCTTCCCTTCCCTATTCCCTGGTAAAGGGCAAATTTTCAAGAAACTCTAAACACTCAAATGGTTATATATGGTTGCAGCGCATGGACAGTGATAAAATAAAGGTATAATAGCAATATATTACTGGGAAATATGCAGTATATTAGTCCGACATTACCTATAGCTGCTGCATTGAAGTGAAAATCACATGAAAACTTGATAAACCAAATATCACACTCTGGAACTGGGTATTTTTGAAGAATGTCAACTGAACCCTAAAACAGAATCAGAAGGCAAATGAAAGGGTACAATGAGATGAATTTTAAAGTGCCAGTTGAAAACAAACTTCTAGAATGGAGATGAGAATTATCTAACCTCTCCAGGAGACTGTTCCTTCATCTTTGGTTCCCACAATACAATTTCGTTGTCAACACTCTGTAAATGCATGAGACAATCAACAGGTCTCAAATATGTATGCTATAGACTACATATAAAAATTTCCAAAATCTCAGTGTTAAGATGTCTAAGGTGTCTGTCAACCACAAACATTATCAAAAAAACATCACAAGTTCAACCAAGTTTTGCACTACAGTGATCCCGGAGGTTCACCATTGTGTTAGGACCGTGCCCAGTTGAATTCTCCATCATTGTACTCAAAAGACAGTTGCAGTACATATTTTGGGGTAACTTCATCAAATTTAGAAATCCTCATAGCATTATTTCTGGCAACCCATACATGGTTGCAAACATTTGTAAGGCTCTTGGTATTGCTGTGAAATTTTTGGTGTCATGAAAATCACTTTTGTGAGAAGTGCTTTCACAAAAATCACTCTCTATAAAAAGTAGTTTAGCATTTGGCCAAATCATTTGAAAACGCATTTAATATTGTTGTGTTTGGCTAGTGAATGAAAAAAAAAAAAGTGCTTTTAACAATGAAATAACCAAATGGATATTGACACAAATACTTTTATAGTTAATACTTTTAAGTTATATACATATATATTTCGTGTATATATACATACATATATATTTCAAAATTAAAAATTAAAAGAAGAGCAATGGTGGCTGACAAACAAGGCGCTGCCATCGCTGTGAAACCTCCATCACTGGGAAGGCCCCAGGGATGGGGTATTCTAGCCCCCAATTTCTGGGGGGTTTCCACAGCGGCAGCAACCTCTGCCACCACTATATTTTTTTTAGATTCATCTTAAATATATATATATATATTGCACATAGATATTATATAGGAAGGACAATAGTTGTAAATTTAAATGTTTATTAAGGTTAATTTTGTCCATTAATAATTTAATTTTTTGCTTCTGATTTTGCTATACAGTAGAAGCTCCAAATTTATGCTTCTGCTGTATAGCAGAAAAACTGCCTTGTTTGTCATTAAAAGCACTGTTAAATTTTGGCCAAATAGTAAGAAAATAGACCAAAGTGCTTTTACTATAAAAAAAAACACTTTTTTCCTTCATCACAGCATGGCCAAACAGGCACTAAGTCTGGTTCCCAGTGCATTGCATTAAATGGAAAATACTTTTTTCACTAAAGGAAGTTATGACCATGTTACAAAAGGTAGTCAGTGTAGCCTAATCAGCATGAATTCAATTTTAAGGTTTCATTTGCTTGTGCTCCTATACATCACTTGGGGACTTTTCCTACTTTATTTCCCGACATTTGAAGTTTCATTTTCAAGCTTCCACTATTCCTCACTAAATATTGCCAGATTTGGTCTAGGTTTCTTCTTTAAGTTACTGAAAACCAGTGCATCTACTAAGTTGCATTTTCATTGCTTGGAATTTGTAAGTTTTATGGAAATTATGGTCCGTACCTACAGCTACAATAGCTTCTCAATGCATATCCGGGAACTCTTGTTCTTACAAACTTAAGTATTTGAATGAACAATAATAGCCTTAGGCCTTTGAATTGTTATTGTTAACCTCTGCCTTAATAGTGGTGTGGATTTCCAAGGTAGCAAAGTTGTTCACTTGATTTTTTTCTTCCCCAATCTTATCCCCATTTCTCAGTGCATCAAATTTGGTGTGGTATTGCAGCTTTAGCTTTTGATGGCTAGTTAAAGAACCCACCAGCTTGTGATTGAGACCTACTATATATTGAGATGGATCATTTGAGGAGTCGTGTGTAACAATTCCAACACCATTTACAATGCAATGTACCTCTAGCATGTGATGCTTTGCTTATGATGTAGACAGGAAATATCTTACTAAAAGGGAGGTTGAAACCCTGGCAGTTGTAATCAATCATCAAGAGAAGAGGCTTCCCCATAACACTAAGGCCAAAAAAACCAATGAACCCTAGGGAGATTATGATATCAAGCTTGATAATCTAGAAAAAATTTCATAAATTGGCTTCAGACCATTCAAAGCATCTTTGTTTAGAAGTATAATGCTTAAGCTAGCTGAGAATAACTAGTAAAGATAAAAGTCAAGAAATACTGTTCTTCTGAATGAAAAGGGACTGACACTATGGGAAAGATCAATAAAGATCGAAGGAAGAAGCTTCCACAGGAAATTGAAAATCTAATGACGCCCACTATCCCAGTAGTATTCAGCCAGAATTCTCTTTTCTTCTATTTTTCTACAAGTAAATCAAATTCATCTGAAAATGCCAGAAAAGGGTGAACCTAGAAGGTGGAAGAAAAGAAAACCTACAAAATTATGTGTCTACAGTAAAAGCCATCAACAAAGAGCAGAAATGATAAGCAAAATGGGGAATCCTCTTTCAGCCATGAAAAAAGGGATCCAAGAGTGTTTCCTTTGAAAAATGTAAATGACTTCTAACACATTCACAAACCCTTCTGTCTCTTTTACCATATTCACCTCATCATCAAACAAGTGATGTTCTACACCAATCTAGAGCTCCTCCCAGGGAAGCTCGTTACCCACAAGCTAAAAAGGCCTAAAATCATGAAAACCCATACCGGATTTTACAACTTAGAAGCCAATAAACAATGTCACAAATATGATCTACCAACTCCCTGCACCTTACACACAAAGCACTAGTCAGTCCTAATGCATATTCTCTTCCTTCAATTATCAATGATGAAATCATTAATGGTGAGAACGGATTCAAGTTATGCCGTTCATACAAATAAAGGCCTCACTGTCCATATGGCCTTCCAAAGAAAACCACTGTTGAATCCGTGAAAGATTAAGTTCACAACAAGCAAAACATAGTTTTTGAACCCCGAACAAGTGAGAGTTCAAAGCATTTCAACACGATTTTCCTACACTTTAGCAATCCAAAGAATCAGACAGTATACAATAAGCTTGCTAACAGAGTAAATAAAGCCACTCACCTTTGACAGTAAAAAATCCCCTAGCCACCGATTACAGTCTACATAGTTCGAGTGAACAGAAGCTATAAATGTCTGAAATGGTAGAAGACAAACTCAGATTAAACTTCTAACCCATGCATCCATACAGAAAAAGAAACTCATACTCACAGGGAACTGGACATATTTCGTGGGGAATTTTGAAGGAAGGTCTGTCCATGTGAATGATTTCTCAACATAAGTCCAGAATTCTGCAGCAAGTTACAGTGCATGAAGGACTAGAATGTACAAATTGATGTTAACTAGCAGCCACTGTTTCTCAGATGAGTCATAACCCACGAAAGATGCCATCATAATGTGTAACAAGAAAACATATTATTTGGTACTGGGTAGATATGTTTGAAAAACAATACCTCAAATATAATTGATAAAAGAATAAATAAGCTTTAAAATCTGCAGGATCAAACAACAACAAAACACCAAGCCTTTATCCTACCATATGAGTTTGGCTATATGAATTCTAGATTTCCATTCTATGGAATCAATTTTTAAATTTTTGCTTTCATTTTATGCCGATTTTCATGCTATCAATTTTTTTATAGGGACCCTTAGCACACTAACCATTCGGTTGTCCATTTTGGGCCACATGAAAGCTCCAATCCAATTACATTCCATAAAGTAATGACAACAGCAATAAAACATAAACTTCACCTTTCATTGACCAGATCTTAACGGTATTATCCATTCCACAACTTGCAATGCGATACATGTCTGAAGGATGGAAGTCCTACAACAACGATAAAAAATTACCAATATTACAATTGAGGGCCTCATAATAAATTGGCTATTGTTCAGTCTGTCCTTTGTATTTACTTACCACACTCAAGACTTCATTGCGATGACCCCCAGCACCAGCAAAAATCAAAATGCAAATACCAGTGTGAACATTCCACAGTCGAACTGATTCATCCTAATCAAATCTTGATCATCAGTTATACGTCATAAAATAAATAATATCACATTAATTTGAATAAATATTTCTTCTGAATTAGATAAAATACTCACTTTGCTTGCAGACACTACAAGTGATGGTTTTAACGCCTGAGTCCTTATTTCATTTATTGAGTCCCCATGACCGACGAAACTCTGTAGGCAGACAAGAAATTAAACAAATGGAGAAGAAAGGAGCTTAAGTTCATGATTATGCTATGTAAATTCTAAACTTAGGGGCACATTTAGGCAGCACAAATTATACTTTTCTAAACTTGCAAAAACATAAAAAGAAATCATTATAGGAAAAGTGGAAATTGAATGAAGCAATGAAATTATTCTTCAGTGCAGCAAACCATTCCCTTGATGGGAGAAAAACACGTCAAATCAGATAATCACAGCGGATATAAAATAATTCTCCCTTCTTGTGTGAATCTAGTAGGAGTCAAATCAAGCAGATATGGAGTAATCTAAAATAAGTGCAGCAACAAGAACACCAAAATTTTTACGTGAAAACCCCCCTCAATGTGAAGAGTAAAAACCACGAGACCAGAGTCCACCCAAAAACTTCCACTATCAACAAATAATGGGTACAATCTTTCTTCTCTAGATAACACTAGAGGCACACAAAAACTCCTCAAGAATTCAATGATTCTTGGCACACTAAAATAATCCCAAGAACAACAAAACAATTAATCCAATCACAACTCTCTCAAGAAAAAATATTCAGCTATACCAGAAATTCCAACAGTTGTTCCTCCAAGAAGGTTTACTAGAGACAGACAACCTCCTTCCACTCAATATTCTCCTGATGAATATGTATTGCTGACTGACGGGGGAGAACCACAGAGCTTTGAGGAAGCTATGGAAGATGAACATAAGAAGGAGTGGCTTAGTGCAATGAAAGAAGAGATGGAGTCATTGCACAAGAATCATACTTCTGAATTGGTGAAGTTACCCAAAGAAAAGAAAGCTTTGAAGAATAGATGGGTATACAGAGTGAAAGAAAATGAACACAGTTCACGTTTAAGGTACAAAGCTAGATTGGTTGTAAAGGGATTCACTCAGAAAAAGGGAATCGATTTTGATGAGATATTTTCTCCAGTTGTGAAAATGTCTTCTATTCGTGTGGTTCTTGGTTTAGCAACCAGTCTTGACTTGGAAGTTGAACAGATGGATGTGAAAACAGCCTTCCTTCACGCTGACTTAGAAGAAGAAATATATATGGAGTAGCCAAAGGGCTTTGAAGCAAAAAGAAAGGAGAATTATGTTTGCAGATTGAGAAAAAGTTTATACGGCCTAAGCAAGCACCAAGACAGTGGTACAAGAAGTTTGAATCAGTTAGGGGGCGCAAGGCTTCAAAAAATCTACTTCAGACCATTGTGTATTTGTGCAAAAATTCTCCGATGATGACTTTGTTATTCTCTTACTCTATGTTGATGACATGTTGATTGTTGGCAAGAGTGCCTCAAAGATCGAGAAGTTAAAGTAGCAATTGAGTCAGTCTTTTGCTATGAAAGACTTAGGGCCAGCAAAGCAAATTCTTAGCATCCAAATCATTCGAGACAGAAAGGCCAAGAAGTTATATTTATCACAAGAGAAGCACATTGAGAAGATACTCCAGAAGTTCAACATGGATAAGGGTAAAACGATCAGTTCTCCTCTTGCTACTCATATCAGATTGAGCATTAAGCAAAGTCCTTCAACAAATGAAGAGAAAAAAGATATGGAATGAGTTCCATATGCCTCCACAGTGGGAAGTTTGATGTATGCCATGGTATATAAAAGACCAAATATAGCTTATGCAGTTGGCAGTGTTAGTCGTTTTCTTGCTAATCCAGGAAAAAAGCATTTGAATGTTGTCAAGTGGATTATGCGATACCTACGTGGAGATGTTGATTCTCATAAGTCCACTTCTGGTTCATTTTCTCAGGAGGGGCATTGTCATGGCAGTCGAGGTTACAAAAATGTGTTGCACTTTCAACCACAAAAGCAGAGTTCATTGCAACAACCAAAGCCAGTAAAGAGTTGTTGTGGATGAAAAATTTTGATAGAAAACTTGGGTTCAAGCAGGAGAAATATGTATTATTTTGTGACAGTCAAAGTACAATTCACCTTGGCAAGAATGCTGCATTTCATGCAAGATTGAAGCATATTGATGTGAGGTATCATTGGATTAGAGATGCATTAAATTCCAAGTCGTTAGAACTTGAGAAGATTCATACAGATCATAATGGCTTAGACATGATGACAAAGGCCTTGCCAATTGAGAAGCTTGATATTTGTCGTTCCATTGCTGGGATGGCGACTCCTTCCACTACATGAGGCGGAGGGGGAGATTTGTTAGGTATCCGCCATATGCTTGGTGGATCAAAATGTCAAAAGTTGTGTGTATTCTCCAAAGGTAGGCAGCCTAACACTCATTTAGTTGCAAATTCAAATGAGACATTCTTCAAAAGTAAGCAGCCTAACACTCCTTGGTTGAAAAATTCAAAGGAGGTAACCTATATATAGGAGGGATTGGAATTGCAGAATACGTGCAAGCCATAGAAGAAAAAATCAGAGTGACAGAGAAAAATCGAGAGCAACAGTGAGCAGAAAATAAATTTTGGGCAGCTTGCGCAGTCATCAGTTAATCCCCGATATCTCTGCATCCCATGGTCCGATCATCACGATTTTCGGACAACAGCTTCACAACTCATTATTCTTCAAATCCATCGGTTAAGATCGAGATCCGATGGTCCATCTGAAAGAAATAGTGTCCGAACGGTGGCGATTTTTGGTGAGATCTTACCTTGCTTGTTTTTTGAAAAGTATTCCAAGAATATTTATTCTTGAAAGAGTTGTGATTGGATTAATTGTTTTGTTGTTCTTGGGATTATTTTAGTGTGCCAAGAACCATTGAATTCTTGAGGATTATTTGTGTGCCTCTAGTGTTATCTAGAGAAGAAAGATTGTATTCATTATTTGTTGATAGTGGAAGTTTTTGGGTGGACTCCGGTCCCGTGGTTTTTACTCCTCACATTGAGGGGGGTTTTCACGTAAAAATTTGGTATTCTTGTTGCTGCACTTATTTTAGATTATTCCATATCTACTTAATTTGACTCCTATTTCTCACCAAAAACCGCCACTGTTTGGACACTATTTCTCCCAGATGGACCGTCAGATCTCGATCTTAACCGTTGGATTTGAAGAACAATGAGTTGTGAAGCTGTTGTCCGAAAATCGTGATGATCGGACCATGGGATGCAGAGATATCGGGGATTAACTGATGACTGCGCAAGCTGCCCAAAATTTATTTTCTGCTCACTGTTGCTCTCGATTTTTCTCTGTCACTCTGATTTTTTCTTCTATGGCTTGCACGTATTCTGCAATTCCAATCCCTCCTATATATAGGTTATCTCTTTTGAATTTTTCAACCAAGGAGTGTTAGGCTGCTTACTTTTGAAGAATGTCTCATTTGAATTTGCAACTAAATGAGTGTTAGGCTGCCTACCTTTGGAGAATGCACACAACTTTTGACATTTTGATCCACCAAGCATATGGCGGATACCTAACATCCCTCTTCTTAATCAATAAATTAACATAATGACGGAAATGAGGGAATCAGATGAAAATGACAAATACTGCAGAAACTGTTTCACTTAGATGACATGATTCTTGACACTGTCTAAAACAGCAATTTTATTCTAAAATTCCATTATTAATTTAAATTTACTGAAAAAAAAACTGTTTTAGTTGATTATACCTTGTGTATCTTCTCATTACCAGCGTCAATGACGCGGATTATGCCATTGATTCCTCCAGCAACTAAAAAAGGGGTTCCATCAATATTGCATGCCCAGCTCACAGTGTAAAACGACTCATCCTTCTGATCTACATAACACATGGAACCGCCAAATGCTCTTTTAAGAAGATGGAAGGGGTTACCCAAAAAGTTCTCAAAAGTAGAAATAAAAAACAACAAATCTGAATTCTCTTAGATAGATAATACATCTTCATCAATGTAAGACTGCAACACGGCAATAACACCCCCTTCAAGACATTGGTATACAGTCACCTGCACATAAATCAAACGAATAGAAATGAATGGAAAATTATAATTCACACAGTAAGATAAAAGCTTGGTGTGTTGTAGCATTGCTCCCAATTTGTTTGCATTTTTTTTTCCCCAAATGAAAATAAATCAAATTGCAAACTAAGACGACCTATTTGACTACTATGGATTTCATGGGAATGGGGCTAGGTTAAAAAATTGATTGTAAGAAGAAGAGACTAAGATTGGAAAGGAGAAGGGGAGAGGGAGAGGAAACCCGATTTCCGCCGACGGTGGCGAAGACGTTGAAGTAGCGAGAGTCGACGAAGTTGAAAACGACGGCGTAGATGGGGCGCTTGCCCTCTTGGAGCCTGTTCGTCACTCTGTACTCTCTCTTCTTCGACGGCGCCAATGATCCCACCACCGGCTCACACCCTAATCCCGCCATCTTCGCCATCTCTCTCTCTCTCTCTCTCTCCCTCTCTCTCTCCGCACGCAGACAAAAGTGACTAATTTAACTAAACTTTATAAATTTATGTTTAAAATAAATTTAAAATTAAAGTTATTTATTTTTACTTTTCGAAATACATTTAATATTTTGAATTTATTATTAAAATAAGAAAAAATAACTGTCATCATAAAAGAATACATATATATTCATATTTTTAAATTATGCACTATATAAATATATATTAAACTTCAAAATTAATTCTAAAATAAGAATTGACTAAATATATTATATTTAATTATTTAAATAAAACTAAATATAAATAAAATAAATAATTAAAATAAAATTATACCCAAGAACGTTTGTCTTGCAATCCATATAATTCATAAATAAATTTTATTCTCAAATTATAGAATTAATTTTCAAATTTCATCTATTTTAATGGAATTTGAATTAATATAGTTGAAATCCATATAATTCAATTCTAAAAATTGAATTTCACAATTTTTTTCTTGCCAACAAGAAAAATGTCAATATAAATGCAAAGAAATGTGACTAAGAATTAAGGTCTACCAAAAAGTGATGCAATATAATATGGAGAGATATGTTAATAAAATATAATAAACATCGATATACAAGAGTATCCTAACATTACCCCCTTTGTTTGGTTACCATAAATATTTTTTTATTTTTCTTTATTCCATATATTATTATTCTATTTTATTTTTATATAACAATAGAACTTAACATTTTGTAACTAATGTTCTAACACGTGTTATAATATAAAGAGAAATAAAATATTTTAATTTTAAATAAAATTATTATGAATTTATGTGCATCAGATTAGTTTGTGAGAATTTGCCAAAAAAATTTATGAATATAACACTTTTTAAATCATTTAATTAATCAATAGAATAGTTTGAATATTAAAAATAAGATATGATAAATATATATATATTATTTAAAAATAAAATAAATTTATTAAATGGATCATGACCCTTAAAAAAATTTTGACGTTGTCAAAGGCTTCCATTTCCAACCTTATCTTCAATTCCACTGGAAGCAAGCTTCCAAACAACAGGCTCCAATGGCTTCCACTGCCAGCACTGCAATTCAAATTCAATTCCTCCCTCGTGCTCTACAGACACTTCATCACCAACGAAGCCAAACCACCAAGTCTAACGTCCCACACCAACGCCCACTGCTCCATATTATCAAATGCACATCGGCTTCAAACTCAGCTGCAGCTGAAGATGAGTTCCCAACCCCAGGGCCGGAGTTTGAAACCACCATCAGCCCGGACAGGTTCCCGGTGGAGAGGCGGCGGAGGTCAGAGATAATCCGGGACCGGAAGGTGAGGGGCGGCACGGTGAAGCGGGAGCCGCCCAACCTGCAGATAGGGTGGAAGAGGAGCAAGGAGATAGCAGTGGAGAAGCCAACTGGGTATGTGATCATGGACTTCCTGGAGAAGCTGGTGGGGCTGATGGATAGGGAGTTCGGGTCGACGGCGCTGCTGGCGAAAGCCGGAGAGATTGTGGCGGAGAGGGCCAGGGAGGAGGCGGAGGTGCTGCTGGAGGAGGGGAAGGTGGAGGACAGGATGGTGACTGAGCTGGGGAGAGTGTTGAAGCTGATGGAAATGGATTTGGCCATGGTGAAAGCTGCAGTGAAAGAAGAGACACTCAGTGAGAGGCTGCAACAAGCCAGGGCCCGCTGCAGGCAGGCCATTCTTGTTGCCAATTCATTTTGACTGTTCCTTTGTATCAATCAAATCACAAGGCAACAGACAACTCAAGAATGAATTGAAGAGTCCCTATTGCTATTCTATTTCTCTATGCTCTAGTGCAATTGGTTGGTGCTTGAAAAGATGAAAAAAATTAAAATTACTCCCTAGAAAGGTAGGAAAATCATGGAATCGAGCATGCATAACAATATAAATGAAATAAAAATGTAAATTTTGTATACAGTTTGTCGACATAATAATGTAACTCGTTAACAATCCTCTACCTAAAATGAAGGTATTCGTCGAAATGGCTTCCCGTAACAGAAATAGAATGCCAAATCCTTTGAGAGGCAATTTTTATACAAAGAATTCTGTCATGACTTGATTTTCGATTTGACAAATCCAACAACAGCCTACTTGATATCGACTTTGGGGTGAACTGGTAGTTAGGCCATCAGCTATTGTGTCCTATATGGGTTTAGCAATCGTGCCTCTGGCACTTGGAACCTGAATTAGGCGAGAATTAGTAAAAACCTAGTTTGCTGCTTGGAACTCTGATGGAAGATTCATGTACCACAGTCGGTGCCAGGGCCTACTCACTGCACGATGGGTATTATACTCCTCAGTATCCAAACCAATTGAGTTAAACAGTGAGAATACTATGTGTTCAAGGATTCGAATTAAAAACGATGATGGCGTACCATTGTGATTCAGAGGCTTCGGCAAAAACCAATTGCCGACTGTATGTGAATATGATCTTTTTCTTTCTTTCCCCTCTTCACTTTTCGTCTCCCCACACATGTACATAGAGTTGTTCAATCACTGGCATTTCATTTCCTTGCCATTCCTTTTGTCTTCTTTCCTTTAAACGAGGCAGGCATGATATAAGTCGCTTGGCATGCTTTGATGAGACAGCGAACTTGGGCATCATGTTTTGGTACTTTCTTCAGCATGTCTTTTGCAGATTTATAATCCCCCGATGCCAAGAGG
The DNA here is from genome assembly GCF_014633365.1 of Diospyros lotus. NCBI lineage: Eukaryota > Viridiplantae > Streptophyta > Magnoliopsida > Ericales > Ebenaceae > Diospyros > Diospyros lotus. Next base: position 882,112 of record NC_068352.1, on the reverse strand, counting down.
GCCTGATACATCCTGCACAAGCAATCTAAAAATGAGAATTGTTAACACAAAAGCTTGAACTTTAAAATTTGAAGATTTGTATTCTTTTAATGGCCCCAATCTTCACAGGTCCGATGCACAAATTTGTGACACCAGTCAACACAAATAACATTATGAGATAATTCACAAGCATTTAATAACTAACAAAGGAAACTCGGATTCTAGCTTAAGCCAAAAGTCAAAGTAAACAAACAACTTATTGTCACAAATAGCATGTTTTGTTTTGTTATACTGCAACAAAACCCACTGCAAGGAAGCCACTAGCATGGTAAAGAGTTGCCAAGAGCTTTTTACAACTTCTATCGTCAACTTCTGTTGTTTTGTTAAGAGTTACATGTCTTGAATTAATCAATGTTGGAATTAGTTTTACACTATGCCATAGCATGTGCAATCTCAGCTAATAAAACAAATAGAGATAAAAGCATTACGCGCATCAAGGAACTCAAAATTTTTGCAAAGCCAGCCACCAGAAATTATCATCATTAAGAAATTTAAACATTCCTCGCCTTAAGTAATTGAAACCATTATAAGGAAGACCAGCTGTCTGATATTCTTTCCAAACTAAACGAGAACCATGCAAATCCTTGGCATTGACACAGGCACCAAGTAGAAAATCAAGACTTTTTCGGGAAGGGCGAACAAGCAGCTCTTCCTTAATGGCTTGAAGCAAATCCAGGCCAAACTGCACATCTATAGGTTCTGTCTCGGCAATTTTACAGAATACCTGGTCCATGAATGCCATGAAGATTTTAGGTCATTGGAAGATTGCCACTGGACCAAGCTAATACCTTCTACTTCATTAGATAAAATAAGAGTACAAGAATGAAACCTCGTCAAAAAGAACTTCTCTTCCAGCATCATCATCAGAAAACTTATCTTTCAGTTGCTTCAGCAAATGAACAATAGAACTAGATCAAAGAAACCAACGAATTTAATTAAATGGATATAAAAAAACTGAAAGAAACGGGAAAAAAAAGGGCACTTAACTCTAGATGCTTGTATTGTACACAATATAAAATGGTCGTGAAGCAGCCATCAATCCAAAAACCTGGATCCTTTAATTCATCAAGTAGCTGAAGCAATCTACTCAACTCTCCTTCAGTTTGAAGGCCCTCCTGAAGGCAGGTTGAGAAACTGTTAAATCTGACAAGGTAAAAAAACCATATGGCATAGATCAAGAAACTTACCATAAGATATACAACAGATTTGGGCTCCAGATTGCATTCCGCATCTTTTATTTCTTCATATATATTAAGCGCATCAGAAATGTGCCCCTTTGATACAAGAGCTGATACAAGCACACTTTTGATTTCACTTAAACTCTTTATAGGGACTCTTTTGTCCAAGACTACCTGCAACCATAGAGGATGACAAAGAGACCTTAATGTTTAATCAAGATTCACTAAGGAAGTAGAACCTAACTTAAAGCAAAATAAGTTTCAAAGAATTAACAATACAAAAAAAAAAAAAATGCAGCTTGCAGCCTTTTTGACCAACAATCAGCTGTAACTTTGAGGGGAGATTAAAATCAGGACACAAAACATTGAGTGCGATTCCTTCTATCCAGCCAAAAAAAAAAAGGGAATGATTGATAAGTAACCACCAAAAATTAAGATTTAGGAATAAACAAATAGCTACTTGATCTCTTACAGGGCAGTCTCACATTTTCTGAACCCTTTAAATAGAGATTTGCAAGGCCCCCTATTATGTAAATCCATTAGCAATCAAACTGTTCGTGTGTTTTTTGCATCCTACCTGTCCATTTAATATCAACAATCAATGCTATTTCTTGCATGTGTTATATACCATTTTATTAGAAAATAAAAAATATATTATTATTTAACAATTCAGTTGAAAAAAACTACTATCTAATAATTTGCACTCTATGTCCAGTAGTAACATTTCTTGCTGTTGAGTTTGCCTCAAGTTTGAGCAATACTGAGATCAGTGAAGTCTTGGTGATCTATCGGCTGGAAGATTTAGAACAATTAGATTTCAAATTCAAAATGTAATTTACTTAGTTTTTTTGGGGTCTAATTGTAATATTCCAATGTCAGTTAGTTTCATTGGGTTGTCCGCCCTTTCTATAAAAAGAGGGCAGTCGATAGCAATCAACGGGAGTTCTCAATTTCAAGTGATCGAATGCTATTTCGTTCTTGAGAAAATGAGGCTAAGTGATAAGAATTTAGTCTTTTGTATTCTTGAGAGAACGAGGATTATGTACTCGGGGATATAGATAAAGGAGAGGGCTTGATGTACTGATCAATTTCCAACTGAATAAAGATTGCTCTGTGGGTGTTGGACTGCAGGATGTAGGTTTGCCTAAGGGCATTCCGAACCAAGATAATCTCGATCTCTTTGTGTGGTTTGATCTTTTTCATTTATTGTTCTTGTATATTCTTTTGTTATAACTGATTGTTCTTACTGTCTTTCTAATTCCGTGAGTGAGTAAGGATGTGTGTGGAGTATTCTTCTCATTTGTTCCTGGTTTGTAAGTCCTAACAACAACACTTGCATGTGTTATGTTCCGTCATATCGTTGATATAGTATCAACCATATGATATAACACACCCATATCAATTATCTTCATTCACCATATCTCATGAAACTTTTCTATATAAAAGATGGTGTTGGAACTTGTCAGGAACCTAGGGTTTTAGGAGGAAATCTGAAAGAAACTGAGGGAGATAGAACAGAGAGAGAGAATTCAGACAGAACAAGGAGAGATTAGGGAGAAAGAACCAAGAGAGAGGAAAGATGGAGAATTCATGGAGGGAATTGATGAGAGAGAAGACTGAAATTCAATTATCATTCCACTATGAACATTCTCTACCTCATCTAACCTATTCATAGGCTATTCTATCAATACAACTAAAAGGTACAATCAATGAAACAACAAAGTACAACAACTAACTAATACATATAATATATAATTACAACTATATCCTTGGGATTCTTGAGGTCTTGAAAAGAAACTCTCCCAAGAATTTATAGCGACTGGGCATTGTTCTTCATCCAATTCTTGCTTTCACTATGTGTTTTATCCTTCTTTCTTTCTTTCACCTTCTAGGCCTATTCCTCTTCGCTCATATGTTCTCAAGATCAAATCCAGGCATAAATGGATCCAGAATTTCAACAAAAGTAACCTCACTAAATTCAAGCCCAGTATAGCCACCTCCTTCAAAAGCTATCCAATCAAGATTGAACTCCAATTTAAGAACATGATTGCTGGTACTCACTGTCTGATGACCTAGTATGGTGCCAAAACATGTCAATATGTCCACACCAAGTGCCGTTAATGAACTCCGTAAATTTTTACTAATTTTTGAAGCAAGATTACTAGCATGATCAGCCACTCTTTGTCTGTCATAGTTAGCAGCTGCCAAGATACCTCTACATACATGCCAATTACCTCAAGAAAAGCTTTTGATGGAACATAACCATAGTCTACATACGTGCCCCTCATCACATCACCATCGATGTTGGCTGTTTTGAGTCCAGAGGATTGTCTAGCTATATCCTCATCTGCAGTCAGTGTTCGAAAATTCGGCCTAGGCAATGGGCGGCCACTGGCCGCGGTGATTTAGGGCCGGTCGGCACCCCTAGGTGTCGGCCCGACTAATCGGGCCACGACGGCCGCCTGGGTCGCGCGCGGCCTAGGCCGCCTAGGTCGTGCGCGTCCTAGGTCAACCTTATTTCCCCTTTCCCTTTCTCTATTTCCCCTTTCCCTTTCTCTCTCTAGTCGTTCATCGCGGGTCCTCTCTCTCTCTCTTGCCTTCAATCTCCTCTTGGTCGTTCGCCGCCGCCATCGATCTCTTCTCTTGGTTCTGCTCTCTCGTCGCCGCCGACTTCACCTGTTGGTCGTTCTCTCTCGTCGCCGCCAATCTCATATGTTGGTTGTCATCTCTCGTCACCGATCTCGCCTTCCTCTGGTTTGTATCTTCCCCCGCCTCCGGTTATTTAGTAAAAAACATTGAAAAAGTTGCAGTAGCAAGCTTGCATTGCTGTTTGTTGCTTGTTGCAGCAGGGAGAATATATTAAGAAAAAAATAAAAAAATATTGAATTTTTTAGGCACCACCTAGTCCCCGCCTAGGCGGCCTAGGCGCTAGGCGTCAGTCTGTCGCCCAACTAGTGCCTAGCGCCTTTTAGAACACTGTCTGCAGTAGAAAAATTACAAATGGAAAACGATCGTCCTCTACATCGTCAGTTGCCAAGATACCTCTAACAATATCATCTCCAGTGTCTAAATCAATCATCTCATGATCTAAACTTCCAAAATAGTCATCTTCAGCATATTTTTCTTCCTGTTTGCCAGCATACAACAGAGGTTCACTTTCAACATATTTCTCCTCCAGTGATATATCATTGATGTTTCCAGAAACTGCAATTCCTTTCTTGTTAACCTGAATTTCCTGCTCCGTTGCAGGTAATTCATCAACTCCTTGCAAATTGGAGGTCAGAGGTAGGATTCCAGCTCCTGCTGGAACAGGTTCTGTAGTGGATCTTGTATAAAGATCCACTAATATACTGACCTGATACTTCTTAGAAAACATCATCAAAATTCATCAATCTTCCTTGTTAGGCCATCTAATTTTCTGTTAATTCAGTCCATAGAGTTTTCAATCTTCCAATCCAATGTCTCATGATTCTGGCTGATTGCCTCAAGATTTCTGCTGTTAGCATTCTTCTGCAGCAGTTGTGACTCAAACTGCTTCATGAATGTACCATCAGCCATGGCAGGAATCTCACCAGCAGGAGATATTGAAGGCCAATGGCAGAAAATCTCACAAGCAGGAGAAATCAAAGGACAATGGCAGAAATCTCACAAGCAGGAGAAATTGAAGGCCAAGGAACTGCTGTTATAGTTTCCTGAGAATTCGACCTGCTCTGTTGTAGCTTCCAGAGTTCGCCTCTGCTCCCCTGGATCAATACTCAATTGGCTCTGTTGCAGTCTCCTGAAAATCGCCTACTATTAGCTTCCAAACTCACCTGAATTCCTCTTCTGAAACCTCCTTCCTGAATTGCCCCGATTGCAATTCAGTAACCGAGAACCGCTAAACTAACCACTGAGAACCAACTTGCTCTGTGTCGCCTTCAAATCCAAGCCTAGAATTGCTTTGTTCTGCTTCGCCTCCAAGTCCAGGCCGAGAATCTTCGTAATCACGGCCACTCTGGATCAATAACCTAAAATCACTGGGCTCCACAACTTCCTGTGACTCAATCCGTCTCTAGTACCTTCAAGTCGAATAGGAATTCACTGCTAAAAATTGACAAAATCACAGCCAACAATAATTGGCTCTGATACCAATTTGTCAGGAACTTAGGGTTTACCTAGGGTTTTAGGAGGAAACCTGAAAGAAACAGGGGGATAGAACAGAAAGCGGGGGAGAAAGAAGAAGAAATGAGGGAGAATTCAGACAGAACAGAGAGAGATTAAGGAGAAAGAACCAAGAGAGAGGAAAGACAGAATTTAGGGAGAGAATTGATGAGAAAGAAGACTGAAATTCAATTATCATTCCACTATGAACATTCTCTACCTCATCTAACGTATTTATAGGCTATTCTATCAATACAACTGAAAGGTACAGTCACTGAAACAGCAAAGTACAACAACTAACTAATACATATAATACATAATTACAATCATATCCTTGGGGATCCTTGAGGTCTTGATAGAACTTTATGTGGCGCCCCGCCCCACATCAAAAATAAATCAAAACTAGGGAAAATTAATTCATAAAACCCAAGCACTGGAAATAAAATTTTAATTGTCCCATAACTCCCAGATAGAGGTCACTAACACCAATTTGCTTAATTAATACATAATTAACCTCTAGTGGGTTTCACCCTTACTTTATTAGTCATGTTTAACTTCAATGACGATTAAGGGTGAACTTGAGCAACAAGATCGAACCTAATTGTAATACAACTATTTCTTATGATGTATCAATCATTGTCTAAACCACAATATGCATCATATACAAGTTGTTATATCATTACATTTTACATAACAAAACATAACTGAACCCAAGTTATTTTGCACACCCGTAGCTGGTTCCCCTTTGCTTCTTGAGCTTTCCTTGCTTGTCAACATTAATCATACTTATAAACATGACACCTGTCTTCTGGCTACCCACGTCATAAGAGCCATTACATACCTTGTTATCACAAAACATGTTACAAATTCACCGTAAACATCTCAAAAACCAAAGTGGGGTTTAATTCTCAATTGAACCCTTCCCCTTGCTAGTACTTGCAAAACATGGCATGTTGAATATGCGCTACTCAGTAACAGTTTAAAAATAATTTTCATGCATGCTATGCAATGAAATGCAACACTTGCTTGTTCACCAAAGGTCACTTCTAGTTAAATTGACCAGTTACCCTCACTAACTATGTAAATGGAAGGGCCTTAGGGCCACTTTAGATGCGTCCATGCACCCAACAGAGAATGACACAATCACTCTTGACCCTAACGTTACCAACCAATTCTCTATGGCCATAGACATTTCATGAAGACTTTAGAAAACTCACTTAATGAATACAAGTTGGAAATTTAATCATGCAGTAATTAACTACTATGCAAATTCATGCATGTTTTAAAAACTGACAATGCAAGTAAACCCTTACTTATTTCCTCTAGTCATCCCCATCAAATAAAACATGAAATATCATGTTACCGACCATCTCCATGTTTATTTACTCTAAAAACTCTTAAATTCCTAGGAATTTCATCTTTTATCCTCAAATTCCTAGAAATCTCATTTCAACCCTTAAACTTCTAGAAATTACACCTTTAGCCCATTTTCTTCTAGAAGTTTCATTTAAACCCAAACTATTATCAACACACACTTGGGCCCCAAAACCATGAAATATTTACATAAAAACCCTTTTACTTTCATAAATTGTATCTTACCCGTAGATTTTACAGAAAGTACATCTTGAGCACATAATTTCCCAAAAAACTCATTTATGCCTAAAACAACACCTTAATCACATAAAGGCCCTCAAGGTTTCCAAATAAACCATTTAAACTCATATTTTCAAAAAATTACACTAAGGCCCTTAATCTTTTCAAAAACTTCACAGAAACCACAAAACCTTCATAACTACAACATTATGACCCCTGGGGTCTTCTTTTATTTCATTTCCAGCACCTTAAACCTTCAATTAATTAGAGCACAGCCTCTGAATTTCATAAAATCACACACAAACTTATGGATGAAACTTTTAGTTTATAAAACATCAAATAAATCCCAATTTCTTTCCATGCAGTCGTGGATTCACAACTAGGAACCTCATTGTTCCAGAATACAATTAAAAACTAGAGAAAACAAGGTAAATCGCCCAAATAATCTCTGAAAACCTCCCCTGTTTTCTTCTGCAAACTGTCCGGAAATTAATCTGGCTCAAACTATATCCTATGCTTCTTTTTCTCGCAAATCAACACAAGCAAGAGCTTTACAAGGTCCTAAGGCTCACCCCTGAGCGATCCAAAGCTCAAAACCTTGTCTGAAGGCAAAGAAATCAGCCCTCGTCAGATGCTCCCCTCTTTCTCATCAAGCTGCTGCATCTTGTTTTCAACCACTGCTCCGGCATCCTCCAATGACTTCTTCCCTCCAGTAAGCTCCTCTTGCCACCAGTGACTGCCTCCAGCTTCTCCTTTCTTCCTTCTTTCTTTCTTCTTCCTTGTCTTTCTTTTTCTTCCTCCCTATGTTAGGATTAGGAGCGCTAGAATCCTCTCAATTCAACGCCAATCTCACACACTCTCACTCGAAATGAATTCAAACAACAGAAATAAGAAAACAGAATATAAATCAGTAAAAGAATAAGGGAAAGAAACAACCAAACCACAACAAGAGACGAGAAAGTTTATCCTGGTTCAGGCCGCGGAAATAGCCCTACATCCAGCCTCGGTCTGAGATCAATTCCACTAGAAACCAATGTATGAATCAGTACAAGAAATCCCTCTTCACTCTCTATCACACGAGTACACTGCCTTTACCGAGATTACAAAGAACTTTCTTGGACACAAATCGTTCCTCTCACAGCAATTCTCTCGTATTCAAAAAGTAAATGAATGATCATGTTGTGCGACAACCCACCTATGCCTTCTATTTATAGAGAGTCAGGGCTGAAATTACAAGGTTTAATATTAGGCTACACAAAGACTAAAACACCCCTCATAATAAACACATAAGCTAGCCTCTCCCTAACTTAATTTACTTTGCCACTTCAATCACCCGAGGGATTTCCTGATTTCCTCTAACCTCCTAGATAGTTTACTCAATGCAAAACCCAACACCCTATTTCTCATTCTTTCCAGCAATTGCGTGCACATATTATATACATAATGTGTAATTTTCATAAATTACACATTTGCCCCTAGTTCATCTTTATCACATGAGCCCCTTTCAATTTCTCCTTATTTCACTTGGGTACCTTTTTATTCCACTTGGGCCCTCAAGGTTTCCAAAACTTTCTTAAATGCCCTCAAATACCCATCTTTGACCCTAAACTTTTAATCTATAACTTTACTCAGACCCTCGAGATTTCTTAACGAGATTTCTTAAAATATTCTCGAGTCTTAGCTAGTTAATCTGTCATCCTGTTGGCTCATTTTGTCTCAACAGCTTGATCATTCCAAATTAGGTCCATTAATTAAATTAATTTCTTAAAATTCTCAAAAATAAGGTATAACACAAGGTGTTACACTTTATCTCATCATTCCCTTACTAGAGAGTTGCGTCAAGAAGGGAATTTGGCATAAAGTTTTGCCGCATTGTTCTTTTGCATGGATTTATATTATCAATGTGACTTTTAGAAATCAATTGACATTATTAATGTCATGCTATTGCCACCAACCCTAATTTAGTTAGGATACGGTGAAATCGATGACGATAATGATAATGACAAATATGCATATTAAAAGGCCACATAAGCAAACTAGTTTTGTATTTAGTGGTATTCACTACTCATGGATGTAGGCACATTTGGTCGAGTTATGCATGTCTTGTGTTCTACTATTTCTTTTTTTTCTTTTTTTTTTCATCACTAAGTTTGTGGTGTGTGTTTGTACATCTGTTGAGTAAAAGAGGGCATGCTATAAGTTGAAAGGAATTCTAGGAGATTAGGTCCTCAACTTTGAGCCATGGGTAATTACAATCTTTTCAAGAAGAATAAGAGTAAAAGCTACGAAGATCTTGGGGAAAACCCAAATGTAGAAATAACTAGGGATAAGATAGATACTAGGAAAAGAACTAATGGAAGAAAGAGAAAAAAGAGTTGTATGCAGATTCTAGAAACTGGATTGGCTAGGATAGGTTGCAGTAGGCTCTGTTTTGGGGTTATTGGTGTTTGTTTAGTCTGTGATATTGTCAATATTGTATTTTTTCTGTTTAATAGAATTGAGAAGAAAAACAGAGAGAAGTTTGAAAATATAGGATGAAAAAGTTCAACAGGTGTGAGGTGTATCAGCTAAATTGAGTGGGGAAAATTGTAATACAAAAAGAAAGCACAAAATCCTTTCCAGGTTTGATAGCATAGCATTGAACCAGATAACATGAAAGAAGTGAGCATACCTGCTTTGCCTTCTCAAACTGTCCACAAGCAGCATATGCATTTATAAGTGCCATGAAGATTTGTTTTGAAATTTTAACTCCAGAGTGCTTCAATTCTTCATAGTACTAAAAACAGATTACCAGATTAGAATCATAAAATGATATTAGAAATGTCTGAATCTTGAAATGCAGAACTATACACATGAAAATAACTCTAAAATTGACCAATCTCATCATAAGAAGTCCATGGAAAACTATAACCGAGTGCTCACATCATCCCATCATAGAAAGAAAACAGTTACTACAAAAAAGTTAAAGACTGATGGAGAAGGTTCTGCTTTGTTCAAATATAACCAAAAAAAATCAAACAAAAATATTGGCAACCTGCTATTAGGCAAACAAGTGCATATAAACCAAAAATTCACATGGGACTTCCCAAGCCCTCACGACCAATCCCCAAAAGAATTTAAAAAAAAAAAAGAAAAGACAATTTAATGGTTTCAAGTGGCACCTTTCCACTCAACCGACTGTATGACCAAACATATCACATAATACATATTCTGCCAGACTGCCACATTATGTTTATGCCTGTTTGAAGTACAATGAAGAGAAATCTCACTATGGATTATACTAGTGGAATTATAGGATAATTATAGTGCACACTCTACTAGTAGGATTCACAATTAAAGGGTAGAGAAATTCCCATCTTCCTATCCTGACATTCAGTCTCCAGCTGCCCAACCATGCAGCTTAAAGAACTGCCAACATAGCCATCACCAAACAGGTAAAATCTATTAGACAATTAAAAGAGAAGGAACAAGAAAAGAAAAGATGCCCTAACAGGGAATGGGAAAAAAAAAAAGAAGAAGAAAGGAACTGTTAACCAATAACATTGGGCAAGCTACGACATAATCTACTATAACACCACCAATTTCCACAGTGCACTATAGGTGAGAAATGAAACATCCATAAAAATCTACCGTTTAAATTACCTTAGCAATATCCTCCTCTCGGTCACAGTTCCCTATAAGATACATGAAAGTATCAGAATCAGGCTTCACACCTGCATCTTCCATTTTTTTGAGAACCATCAAAGCGCCAAAAGTGTTTTTCTGCAGATAAGTCAGCCATACAGAAAATCAAGCAGAAAATCCATCAGCAAATTTACTCTTCAAGGATTGGATTGGAGCTTAAACAACTTTTGATGCTACCCAACATTCTAGAGCATAAAAACAGAAACCTCATAACTGAATCTTGACAGTTACCAGTAACTATGATTACAGGATCTCCACACAACTGCAAGTCAGGACTTGTAACAAAAAATTCATGAAATGCATGGAAATAAGATGTGAAGAAATTTATTATCCTGAAGAGTATTAGCTATTCCATCCACATGTTTTTCTCTTTTCTTCAAGATAACACCTAAAAATTGAGAAGAATATAAACAACAGCAGGAAATTTTGCATCCCAGAATAATATAATGCACACATCCAGAATGTATTTCAAAGGTTTTTAAGTTTTGCTTCATTATTTGATTGACATTTTCGTGCCTTAAGCTGCTGGCCAGGCCATGAGGATGAATCTTTATTTACATACCTTTAAGCAGATTCTCAAATCAAGAAACTTTATGCAAAAACTTTAATAAATTAAAATGGACCTTTTCCTTTGACCAAAAAATAAGAAAATGAATGAAATATTAATTTACAGTATTGCATTCATATTAGCAAATAGCAGCATTAACCCAGTGCCAAATGTAAAATCAAGCATAATAAAAGACACTGAAAAATATTCATAAAATACACCAGAGGCTGGTTTCTCATAATTACATACATAAGCGTATGATATACCACATTCCACACCATATATAAGAAAATATTGAAGATGATGCAACATCATGTAACATAGAAGCAAGGATTACATTCTGCTTCCTATTTATTCAAGGAGCAGAAACACTTGCATTTTATGGTGAAATGCATTAAAATATTTATGGTGCAAAGACATCTGTGATTCAGTCAATAGTTTTGAAAATTCTTAGACAAGCTTCCTCCTCATCTGGTTGTGAGAGAAATTCGAGTGCTTGTTCCTTTGGTATTAATTCATTCCAACCTCCGCCTTCTATCAGGGAGTACCCCTATGTCTGGAAAGCAATATTGAGATGTGCAATAATGTGGAAGGTAGTTTTCACTTGCTTGAAGATGAAGGGTGCTTGAGTTTGCTGATCGCTCACTAAATAAGTCAGAATTGGAGGAAAATTTATTTAATGATGCAAATGAATGGAGATTAAACCAATGGCAATAAAGAGATAGAAATTGGTGATATTATGGATGTGTATTTTTTGTGTAGTTTGGTGGATTTTGTATCAGATAAAGGTTGATGATTTGAAGAATTGTAAAGCATTTTCAATTCTCAGTTTAGCACCATGCTTTTATGTGTCGTTTCTTAACTAATATGCTGACTTGTTCTGTCAATTCCTATTCATTTGATGTTACACGAATAGTACTTTTTCAAGAAACTCTGGAAATTATGACTTTTTAACTAAAAGTGTAGTATTGGATTTTAATTATATCCGCACAAAATTCAAGTCACATTAAATATTCATGACATATTTGGCACTTATCAAAACTCTGCATGTCCCAGTACCCATGTCATAATTGTATTCACACTGTATTTCCAAGTTTGTGCATCCTTGAAAGCTGGTATGAATGTAAAGACGATATACTATACTGAGTTCTAGAATGCAGCACAAGACTATATACTTGGAGAAATTTCATACACAAGCTCAGGATGTTTTAATAATCGAGAAAATTAGTAACATTCAAACAGATAACAACAGCAAGAGCATCAAAGGGGCCAAGGAAGTCACCTCTCGGAAAAATCCTGCCATTATTGAATTATACATGCCTGATGTAGGCCTCAAATTCATTTCTGCAGAATCCTTGATCATGTTGTATGCACCTGCAAACTGCATGGCAGCAAAGAAGAAAAATATGTAAAGTGCATCACTTAGACATTAGCAGAATATAAGAACAAATGACAGGACAGAGAACTCACATCTTTCATCCTGGCACACAAATTTATCATGCTCCTGAAGGTCTCTGCACTTGGCTTCAAGTTATGTTGACAAATCAGCAAGTAGATCCGATGAACCTTATTATCATGAGAACACAATAATATCATCAAATACTTCAAAACAAATCAAAGCAGTCATCTTTTACCTGGAAACAAAGAGTAAAATAAACTTGTCTCATCAAACATTTCATTTCAGATCTTTTTCTGCATACAGATAAGAAATAGAGCATGACCAAGTAAAAACCAGGGTGAACATACTAATGAAACAACAGCAACAAAAACTAGAGCTGCAAAGATTGAAAGGCCTAGAGACTAGAAAACTTAAACAGATCATGAAACATGCAATAGGTCTGGTTAACTTTATAACTATGGTTTTACATTTCAGACCTTGAGCTATACAAGCTTATCGAATGCTCCTTTATCAATAAATCTGATGCAATGACATAAATATGCACATCCTACATCTCTACAGATCTGTCTTCTAGCCACTACATATTTTACCTGCCCAAGGCAATTCCAATGGCAGTCCCACAGTGTCAGAGGTGTCATGTTTCCGTGCTACACAGATTAGTTTCACAATATCAACTATGTGATGGTACACAGCAATATTAATTATTTTCGTTCACTACTATCTCATGAAATTTTTCCATATGACAATGATGCTGAAACTTTATCTCATCATTTACTTGCTAGAGGGTTGCGTCAAGAAGGGCATCCAACATAAAATTTTGCATTCTTTTTCATGGATTTGTCAATTGACATTATGAATTCATGCCACCAAGCATAACTTGATTAGGATAACATGCAGTTATGATGAAGTCTCACAAGGTCAGAGAGTCAGAGGGGCAGACTGGCACAGACCAAACAGGGGCTTCAATTTAAATGATGTGCAACCCTTCAGATAGAACCTATACTATCTTTGTCATCACACTTTTAACATTTCATCACTTCTAATTGTATATCCTTCATCTCCCCCAGCAACTCATTTTCAGATTATGCAAAACCAGTTATCAATAAAATATTACTTCCCGAAGTTGATAAATCAGAATTTCTGCACAACTCAAGCAGTCATGAGTGGTAACACCATTTTTGCCCAATAGCAGCATATGCCTGGATTCAAATTGTTTTGTATGCATAGGACCACCAAAGAAAACATAAATCAATAACAAATAAGAGTGGCAAAGAATAAACATACCAAATTGTAGTCACAACTCTCCTCACAAGCATGTAACATGGAATGAATTGTCTCTATTGACAAACTTAAACCTGCTTCAGGCATCTGATCTAATACATCAAGAGCCACATGCACCTATGTTAAGAATAAAAGGTGATCACTTCTAACAACTACAAAAGATGGGGGAAAAGCCCATAAATCACTAGTAGAAAAGGACAGAAAAATCCTAAGAGTCATAATGCCAAGTATATCAACCTATACCTTCGATGAATCACAGCAGTAACTAATGAGCTTCGTATATGATGCAGAACAAGGCAACAACTCCAATTTCTCATGCAGACGGTTGAATTTAGAAATAACATCTTCAACCTGAAAGGCACAAGGGTTTGAGTGTGGAAAAGAAACACTTCAAAAAACAGCAAAGATTCAACAAGCGGATTTTATTATGGAAGATACTTTTGGTTGTCAATAAAGATCATAAGTAAGATAACATTGAGAATCTAAAGAAAAACATTTCAAGACCGATATTCTGTACAATTTAATATAACCCCATAAGACAGCCAAAAGAATATGAGCATGAAGTATATCAAAATGTGTAAAATAAGAGCATAACTGAGATGAGGATGCTAAGATAGATGTGCAGCCATACAAGGAAAGATAAAATTAGAAATGAGGTTATTTAAAGGCGGAGTGGCTTCTATTGAAGATAAAATGTGGGAGATATGGATTGGTCATGTGAGAAGAAAACCAATAGAGGCTCCCATGAGGAGAGTTGATAGAATGGAATAAGTAATTAGCAAAAGAGACAGAAGAAGACCCAAAAATATTTAGTGGGAGACACTTGGGTTTGGCATTAAGTATACAGGCCTTACAAAAGATATGGCAATTGATATAAATAAATGGAAATCTAAAATTCATGTAGTCGACCCCACAATGGAATAAGGGTTTGATATGTTATTGTTGTAAAGACACCAAAAAAATTGAGACAAAGATTGTTGTAGCAAAAAGTCAACAGCGAAACAAAAAAATAAAATACAGGGACATCGCAATGCACAAGGCTCCCAATTTTGTGAGGTTGCGAGGAGGTTGTTTCCACAGCTTAACCCAGTGACTTTCTAGTCATGCATGGGAATGAAAACAAATTAATCTGTTCATGAACAGATTGAGTTTGGGCTGCCACTGTGCTAATCTATTCAGCTAGTGAAATGAGTTGTGGCTTTAGCAAGTGAGTTGAGGCCAAATAAAACCCAAACTCAGCTGAACTACCTTGCAATGGTGCTGATTGCAAAACTGTCTCTGGTTCTCATTTTTGTGAAGATTAAACACTTACAAGCATTAGATACATGACAAAGTAAACATTTCTAGTAGGTTTTGCAGAAGATCCAGCCACCCCTCCTTTACAAAGTTTCACCTTCTACCAACCATACTTTCTCATATCTTTGAAACTATAATAATATAAAGCTAATGCACGACAATGAAACAAGAAAGTCTTACGGTCAGGTGTGCTCCATTTGATTGTATCACAGCATACAAATGTTCAGACATGGTAACTACTGTCACTTGCACTTTTATCTGTTATCTGCCAATGGATTGAATAATTCCCTTGACACTTCTGTTGAAGGTATTACTCCTTACGATAGTTGGTCCCACCCTAAATGAAGTGATAGGGTTGTGTTATCTAATAAACAACTAACACAAAAACCACAGGACCTCTTCAACGTGAACTCCAATCAAAATATTATTTCATTAGGCAAACCCTCTCAGATATACGTTGTACCGCCTGAATGTGGTCAAAAATGGGCCAGAGCCACTACATCAACATTAGTAGGGGTTGATTACTTACTCCCAATTTCATCATTATACTATAATACAACAATCACAAGCCTCAATCCCGTTAGGTGGGGTTGATTACATGAATCCTTCCTACCTTTTCAACCATCTTTATTCATGGTCAGAGGCGGATCTGGGGGAGAGTTAGACTGAGCTTCAACCCGTGCCAGCCTCAGCCCAGATCCATGTAAATTTTTTTTTATTTTTTTTTTCAATTGTCAGCCCGTATTCCTTTTAACCTTTCCATGTTCCTCAAGCCCCAATTCAAATATGTTGCCCCAAACCAAACTCATAATCTGGCCCAAATCAAAAATTTTTGAATTGACCCAATACCCAAACCCATCAAATCCTTACCATTCTCTCTCTCTTCCTTCACGTTCACAGACACCGTTCTTGACTTCCTGATTTCTAGCCCCTGTGTTCTAAATTCCTGGATCCACCCCTATTCATGGTTTTGTCTTTTGTAAGCCCAATATAACCAATGCCATATTCAAGGGTTTTCCACCAAGTTTTCTTTGGCACACTAGAAAATATCTCTGAAATTATTAGCAAAAAGAAAAAGAGAGAATATCTCTGAAAGAATTAGGACTTCAGTTTACTGTTAGCCACTAGTTAATGCAGGGAATACACAAATAAAAACTGCAAGCAAACTGCTTGTGGTCTAGAAATGCCATGCAAATTGTGCCCACA
The DNA here is from genome assembly GCF_014633365.1 of Diospyros lotus. Classification (NCBI taxonomy): domain Eukaryota; kingdom Viridiplantae; phylum Streptophyta; class Magnoliopsida; order Ericales; family Ebenaceae; genus Diospyros; species Diospyros lotus. The sequence goes on along the minus strand of NC_068352.1, from coordinate 865,749 downwards.
GGGAACACTACCAGTAGTATTCATTAGAGATTCCTCACCGCTAAATTTGGCACACTAACTGCATAATTATAGATCAAGTCTGAGATATTTTCTGCTCCAATATCTGCATTTTGGAAAGAAAACAACACTATAGCATACAAAACCATTATCAAATAGCAGAGGAAATTAAAACTCAGCCTTTTCAGATAAACTAACAAAAAATATAACAAGTTATGCATTATAACCAAATAAAAGATAGAAACTTTATTGAATTTCCACAAAAAGAAAATAAAAGGATTGTGGAAATACCACAGCTCTTTAGTGCCAAAATAAATTTCTCCATGAATGACTCCAAAAAAAGCCTCCCCATGGACTTAAAGATATTTGTCAGATGCAGGAACTTAAATTTTGTTATGTCAATGATTTCCAGTAGTGTCAAAAGCTCCTCCTTCCGGTCACTATCACATAATGCCAATAAATAATTTTCTGCAACATCATTTACGTCAGTGAGGTTACACCAAATGGGAAAAAGTAACAGTATGAAATCAAGTAATAAAAATTAAGTAAATAACTAGAAGACCTTAAATATGAAGGGTTCTTTGTTTTACGTTCTGAAATTATAGAGAGCAGTACATCCACCTGAAATATTCACTATCAGTGCTACAGCAATCATATATCATGTTCACTTTCATGCTTTAAGATACTACCCGGGCTTGCTATTGCAGAGAACCACCATCTTCCATGTTATAGGATGAAGCACACAAATCAACAGCATACCAAGCCTTTATCACACCATGTGGAGTCGGCTATATAAATTCTAGCTCTCCATCCATTTCTATCCATAACTTTATCTTCTATAAGACCCTTATAACTAATATTATACCAAATAGTCCATGTGGTATCCAGATTAAATAGCGATGGAATAAAATTAAGAATAGGATAAATAGTGATGGGACTAACTAATACTGTCCCATGTTTGGTAAAAAGGTATTACCTGAAGTTACAATTATTTTATATTTGGTATATCAAATTGTGAGTGAGGTATTACTAGTCATTAATTGTCAAGCAACCAATTTGCCCATTCACCAGTACAAATTACTCTCATTTTATTTCTTTCAAGTTCTGGAAGACAAGATCAAGCCATCAAAAACTGTTACCAACTCATTGATATCAACATGCACAAATTCAACCAAATAACTGATAGGACATGGAAAAGGAGTTTCTTGTATATATACCAACATAAAGCACACTGCTGGTTAACACAATCAGAAAGCCTGAAATCAGCAGACCCACAAATTCAACCAACAGCATTACCCATAAACCCAATCAGTAAAACCCCAAATCAACAAACCCACAAACCCAACCAAGAGCATTACTTGAAAAATCACTCCAAAAACCCACAAATTCAACCAAAAGCATTACCCAAAAACCAAATCGATAAAAACCCAAATCAACAAACCCACAAAACCAACCAAGGGCATTACATGAAAAAGCAATCGGAAAACCCAAATCGACAAAAAACAGATATGGAAATCGAGATCACAAACCCAACCAAGAGCAATACATGAAAAAGCAATCAGAAAACCCAAATCAACAAAAAACAGATCTGGAAATCAAGATCACAAACCCAACCAAGAGCATTACCTGAAAAACCATTAGTAACACCCTAAATTGGCAAAAAATCAGATCTGGAAATCAAGATCTAGAAGAAGAAAAATCAGAAGAGGAAGAAGGAGAATATAGTTGTTCATGACAGACAGTGAAGAGAATGACAAAAAAAAATGAAGCGAGAAAATGTGATGCGTTTTTATACCCTAGGGGCAAAATTGTCCAGACAATGCAGACATTTAATCCCACCAAAGTGGGATTACTTTAAACCTAGGGAAGGTGGTACAAAATAATCTCACTTTGGTGGGATAAGATTATGCACGGCTTAGTTTATCTCACATTTGGTCGGATTCCAAATGCATGGTAATACCATATTCCAATCCTTCTACCAAACAGGCCATTAGTGCCTCCCACTAAGTTTCTCTTGGTTTTCCTTTTACTCTTTTGTTCCATTCCATCCACTCTCCTGACAAGTCTTATTGGTCTTCTTCTCTCATGACCAAACCATCTAAATCATGTCTCGCACATCTTATTTTTAATAAGAGTCACCCAGACCTTATTAAAAATAGCTTCATTTCTAATTTTATCCTTTCTTATATGGTCTCATCCATCTTAACATTCTCATCTCTATTATACTCATATTTTGCACATGTTGTTGCTTTCTGCACAACATTTTGTGCCATGCAACAAAATTGGCCCTATAGTTGTCTTTTAAAATATCCAGTTAACTTTAATGTTTCTACTCCAGGATATACGTGTTTAATACCCTATATACAAGATTAGTAAAAGATGATGATGACGACATGTATATAAGCAATTCAAACTCCTTTCTTCTCTAAAACCCTCCATAAAACATCTTCTTTGAACTTTGTTATAAGTTTTTTTCTAGTTCTATAAACACCATATGTAAATATTTTTGTTACAAAAGTATCATTCTATTAACAGGGAGGAACATTCTCAATGTGATAACTCATTGTTATTATCATACTAGGTCTCCCTCCCTTCTGTATTAGTAGGTAGCCCCCACTTTGTGCTTCATAATTGAGCCAGCACAGTCTACTCTGTTTTTCTCTTTTCATCATCCTTTGTTCACAAAACATATGAACCCAACATGAGAAACAACTAGACCAGACTCAATTTTAATTAGGTTGGATTTTGGCCAGTGCAGATGACCTGTACAAACTGCAAACCTGAATGGAACAAGGATTTTAATTCAGATATATTCAGGTTTTTTCATGTTTGGTTCAGTTTAAGTTCATTCTAAGAAAAAGCCCCAAGAGTTCGGTTCAGTTTCAGTAAATAGTGTTCCGAACTTGAAGCTAGACATAAACAGACATTGTACAATAATTTGTTGTTCACAGTGCTTGATCTCACAGCGCATTCAAAAGTTTTTTATTAAGAAAAAGTACGTGATGTAATAGAATTTGTCTCATCATGTATTCTTTTGTTTGGTTTCCATTAGGTTTTTTTTTTCAAAAAAAAAAAAAAGTGCAGCTTGACGTGAATATGCACTATCAAGAAACCAAACCAAAGTGCTCAGTTTTTGGTTCAGTTAATCAGCATGCTCAATTCATATCTTGATTGAGGCAGCATTTAAAAACCTGAGCAGTTTGATTTAATTCAATTTTTTTCAAAAAATGAAGTTTGTGCAGCCTTAATTTGATTAGTTTGTTCATATCTTATAATTGGTCAATTCTAATTGGGGATGCTCATAAATTTGGATAAACCTATGAACCTGTCACGACCCAATTTTCAAGGCCATCACCAGCACTATCCTCTAGCAGGTAGTGGATCCTGCCAAGAGTAGTAAGCCTCATGTTTCACAATTCATATTTCACTTCAATAATAGCATTCAATGTAAAATTCTCATATCATGGTCTTGTACCATCATTATCAAATACCATCGTTCTTAATACAGAATCACAGTTCAATATCTCAATGCATCTGAATTTTCAATACAATTTGATAAAAGATCAACACTCTAAATCTCTATCTCACTACATGTGGTGTATTATATTCCCAAAGTGTGACTAAGGTAAAAATGTAGCTAGGACCTCTTACCATAATCATTGAAATAGAAGTTAACCTACAACTAGAAATTGTAGTGGGGTGAGTCAAAGGTCAACAAAATTAGTGAGGGTGGAAAAGCATTATGATGGGAGAAATAAGAGTTAACACAACAAGGTCTACTACTAAACATTGCCATGACATTTAATAAAGTAATGGGAGGTTGATGTGGAACATCTTGCAAGTGTTTAAAAGCCAGTCCGAAAGAAGCCCAATGAGGCTTTTAGGGTTTTCTATGTTTCTACTTCAATTAGGATTTGGTTTTCTATGTTTCCTACTTCAATTAGGATTTGACTCTTGTGTTTTTCTTTTTCTGATTCAACTAGGATTTCCTTTTCCTAGTGAATTGAGGTTTAGGATTAGCATATTGTCAAGACCCTAGCCTTAACTTGATGTTTCCTTTGAAGATAGAATTGGAATTGAGGCAGAAAACTAACAAAAATGTGAGATAACAGACAAAATAATAGGGAGAATAGATAGAAATGGGAGGGAAAATCTGATAGAAATTAGGGAGAAACCAAGAGACTTCAATAATCTTCTTGATAATTCATACATAATCTTGGCAGTGTGGGTTTAGCTTTATGTATAAGCCATCCACAAATTCTACAAGGCAGTTAGCACTCTTCCACCACCAATAACTGCACCTAAATCACTTCCACTGCCTCCCCCCACTATTCCATATCTGTTACTGAACTGTTCCTAGAACATAATTGTGCATAACAACTAAATAAAGATATAACAACTGAAATAAAAAAATAACTTCCTAATTCTAGTGGTCATGACATTCCCTCCCCCTTAAAAGATTTCTTGTCCCCAAGAAATCATGGTAACTAGCTACTCCTCCATCATCCAATCCCTGCAGTGTCTTTTTCTTCTACCATCCCTTCATCTTCTTCAATTTCTTCATAAATTTCTTGCATATCAAAATAAAGGGGCTGACTTTCATGAGTTTCCATTATGGCCAAGTCGATACACGCTGGGCAGAACTTCCAGCCATCTTCTACGGCAGCAAATCTTGTTTCCCTAGGTTCTATTTGCTCACAACTGCAACAATGACGAGTTCCATCGAATTCATGAAAAGGGCAGTACTTCTTGACCCAAATAGGATGCTCTACATATTCAATTAACCCAGCAGCATTTGTTGGTAACGAATGCTTGTCAACATCACATTTTGTAACAAGACTCATGATAAGGATCAATCCCAAGCATAGAAAACTCCTCATCACAAATTGGTTGATTGCAAGCATAGCATCTGAAACATTCTAAATGCCAAACTGCACCTAAGCAATTCAAGCTTTCATAGCCCATTTCAGTGTTGCAGCCCGCACATACCCTAAACCCTTGTATAGCTTTGGCTGGTTGTTCATCTTCTTCCCATGGATACTCATTGTCTTCCAGAATTTGTGCCTCCTCCTCTGACAGAAAATCCTCCTGCAAGTTGACTTGCAAAGTTCTAGGAATCAAGGTGGTTCTCCAACTGTCACAAGAACTGGACTATTTTGTTGAATATTAGAATCAAAATACCCCCTGGAAAGTAATTCCACTGGACGACTAACCTGATACCTTTTGGCCATCATGATCATGAGTTCGTCCAGCTTTTTATTGAATTCTTCCTTGAATACTTTCTCCAGTGACTGCATTCTCTCAAGAGTTCCTTCGGCCATTTGCACAATTCACATTCTTCAAAATTCACTCTGGATCACTGCAACAATAACCACCTTGTTCTAATCGGAATCAACTGCTATGAACCCTAAATCACAGTCAAGAAACCGCTGCTCTGAACCAAATTTCAGGACCCTAGCCCTAACTTTAAGTTTCCTTTGAAGATAGAATTGGAATTGAGGGATAAAACTGACAGAATTGTAGGAGAACAAACAAAAATGAGGAAGGGAAATCTGAAAAAAATTAGGGAGAAACAGAGGCACTTCAACAATCTTTTTGATAATTCATACATAATCTTTGCAGTGTGAGTGTAGCTTTATATATAAGCTATCAACAGATTCTACAAGGCAGTTACCAATTTTCCACTACCAGTAACTGCTACTGAATCACTTCCACTACCTCCCCAATGCATATTTGTTACTTAACTGATCCTAGAACATAAATGTAAATAACAACTAAATAAAAAAATAACTTCCTAATTCTAGGGGTCGGGAGGCCTATAAATATTCTTGTCCTAAGTTTAGAGAGCAGCTTTTGAATAATATCATATTTCTACTTCTAAATTTGATTATGTCCTCAATTCAACGTGAAATTGGTTAAAATCGCTTCCTACGCTACGTCAGTTGGTATCATAGCAAGCAACCTCGCCCAATTCAATGGCCGGTGACGACAACGTTGGCAACGACAGTTCCCTTGGCAGTGATCAAGGAACTGAGGCCCCAAATCTTAAGGCGGCAATGAAGGCCATGGAAAACAAGATAGATTTCCAATTCCAAAGCCTAGAGCGGCGTTTCAAAGAGATGGCAGATTGCCTAAACACCTTAGCCCTAAGTGCCAACAGAGATCAAGAAAACGAGGCACTACATGCAAGGGATGAAGTTGCTTGTGCGCGCAATGGTTGTTTCAAAAAACATGGTCCTGCAAATCAACGAACGCAGCCTGCCTACGATGATGATATAGAATATGAATGCCTGGAGGAACTTGTGAGAGATTATCACAAGAATAATCAATACAATCGAGGTCACCAAAGAAACGTTACGAGGACAAAGATGAGTTCAAGTTGAAGGTAGATATTCCATACTTTAGTGGTAACCTAAATATCAAAGAATTCCTAAACTGGATTGCTGAAATTGACAGGTTCTTTGAATGTATGGAAATATCTTAAGATAGGAGAGTAAAGCAGGTGGCGTATCAATTAAAATGGGGTGCTTCCACCTGGTGGAATAGAGAGCAAAACCAAAGGGAAAGAAAGGGTAGACCTCCAATCTGAACCTGGTTTTCTTCCTCCTGATTATGATCAGATTTTGTTTCAGCAATATCAAAGACGCCAACAGGGACAGAAAACTGTTCGTGAATATACTGCTGAATTTATGAGGCTATCAGAGCAGAATGACTTAAGAGAGTGTGGGACAGCAGGTGGCTAGGTACCTGGAAGGTTTGAAGGCAACCATCAAAGACCGTATAGGGGTACAGGTGCTGCGAACTCTAGCCGAGGCCAAGCATATGGCGTTGAAGGCAGAGTTGATGCTGCAGGAAAAGGGCCAGACTGATTATTCACGTAAGATGTATGCTGATCAAGCAATAGCTGGTAAAGACAGTGCAGCAAAGTCCCGAGGAAATCAAGTCCGTGCTAACCGAAATACAGAGGATAAGGTTGCAAGTAAGCAGAAGGTCACAAAAGCGAAGGAGGCACAAAAAAGGGTTTAACCCCTATGTAAGACCTACATCAGGAAGATGACCAAAGTAGTATCATCATGGTCAATATGACCAAAGTAGTATATTGAGTATGACAATGACCATGATGATACCACTTTGAGCTATGTGCTCCGACAAACAATGCTGGAACCTAAGGCGGAAGATCCGAGCCAACGTCATCAATTGTTCCAAACCAAGTGTACCATCAAGGATCAGGTGTTTGATGTTTTCATTGATAGTGGCAATGAGAAGAACATTATATGGAGACGGATACCAGTAGAGAAACAACCTGCTCCTTATACCATTGAGTGGATTAAAGTAGCAGAGAAGGACCACATGACAGAACGTTGTAAGGTACCCTTTTCCATAGGCAAATATTGTGATGAAGTTTATTGTGAATATGGATGCTTGTCATATGTTGTTGGGTAGACCTTACTAGTATAATGCGAATGCTCACTAATCTGGGAGGAATAATGTGTATAGGTTTGAGAAGAAAACAACAACAACATATCCATTATTTATCCCACTATGCAGGATCAGCTACATAATTTTACACTTCCTTCTGTCTTTTGTCATATCTTCATTTAGTCTCATACATATCATATCAAACTTTAATATCTCTCCCAAAGCCTTTTTGGGTCTGTATCTACCTCTTTTTTTGACTAATTATTCTATTTCATCAACTCTCCTCATAGGAGCGTCTCTTGGTCTCCTTCTCACATGACCAAACCATCTTAGTCTAGTCTCTCTCATCTTCTCCTCGATTGACACTACTCCAACCTTATTACGAACAACCTCATTTCTAATTTTATCTTTTCTTGTATGGCCGCACATCCATCTTAGCATCCTCATCTCTGCTACACTAATTTTTTGTTCATGTTAGTATTTGACAACCCAACATTCTGAGTCATATAACAAGACCAGTGCTATAGTTGTCCTATAGAATTTTCCATTCAGTTTTAATGGAATTTTACCATCACATAATACCCCCGATGCATTTCTCCATTTTAGCCAACCAGCCTTAATTCTATACGTGACATCCTCGTGAATTTCTCCATCTTTTAGAATCACTAATCTCAAATATCAAAAATGGTCTTTTCTTTGTAAGATTTAGTCTTCCAATTTTATTATAATATCCTCCACTCTTGCATTCTTACTAAATTTACATTCCATATATTCTGTTTTCCTTCTACTTAATTTAAATCCCTTAGATTCTAAATTGTTTCTCCACAACTCAAGCTTAGTGTTCACTCCCTCTTTTGTTTCATCCACCAACACTATGTCATCTACAAATAGCATACATCATGGCACCTCTGTCTGAATGTGTTTAGTGAGTTCATCTATTACTAAAGCAAATAAGTATGGACAAAGTGTAGAACCTTGGTGCAGTCCCATTGTAATTTTAAACAGTTCAGTATCCCCTCCACATGTTATAACCCTTGTCTCTGCACCGTGATACATGTCTTTAAGGGCTTGTATATAGGCTATTCGGACTCCTTTCTTCTCTAAAATCCTCCATAATACTTCTCTAGGGACCCTATCATAGGCCTTTTCTAGATCTATAAACACCATATGCAGGTCCTTCAGCTGATCCCGATACCTTTCAATTAGGCGCCTCAGTAGTTATATAGCTTCCATTGTTGACCTACCAGGCATGAAACCAAACTAATTTTTCGAGACATTTGTTTCTTTTCTGAGCATCTACTCTATTACTCTCTCCCAAAGTTTCATGGTATGGCTCATTAACTTAATTCCTCTATAATTTTCACAGTTTTGAACATCTCCTTTGTTCTTATGTATAGAAACAAAGTACTCTTCCTCCACTCATCTGGCATCTTTTTTGATATAAGGATCGCATTAAATAATTTTGTTAGCCAAGAGATGCCCTCTTCTCCCATGCATTTCCATGTTTCTATTGGTATATTATCCGGTCCCACCGTCTTATGATTTTTCATCTTTTTTAATACTTGTCTTATTTCATTTGAACTTATCCGTCGATAAAATGTATAGCTCACGCTTCCTTCGGAGTTCCTAAGATGTACCAACCTAACTCTTGTGTCCTCACCATCATTGAATAATTTTATGAAATACTCCTTCCATCTCTCCTTAATCACTCCCTCATTCACTAATACATTTTGGTTTTCATCTTTTATGCATTTCACTTGGTTTAGATCCCTTGTTTTTTTTTTTCTCTTGCTTTAGCTAATTTATATATATCCATTTCTCCATCTTTTGTATCAAGTCATTTATATAGATTCTCATATGCTTTTGACCTTGCTTCACTAACAACTCTTTTTGCTGTCTTTTTTGCTTCTTTATAATTTTTTAGGTTTTCTTCATTGTTGCACTGATATACAGCCTTATAACAAGTTTTCTCATTTCTAATTTTCAATTGTACCTCTTCATTCCACCACCAAGACTCCTTAAGATTTGGGGCTCTATCATTTGTCTCTCCAAGCACTACCTTTGCCGTGCTTCTCAAGGCAGTAGTCATTTCCCTCCACATTTGGTTTGTTTGTCTTTCTCTATTCCATTCCCTTCTACCCCTTAATTTTTCTTTGAAGATTAATTGTTTCTTCCCTTTTAAATCCCACCACTTCATTCTTGGATTTTGTTTTATGTGATTTTTTCTCTTCCAATTTTTTACTTGGACTTCAAGTACCAAAAGTCTATGTTGAGTAGTCAAACACTCCCCTAGTGTCGCCTTACAATCCTACAACATAACCGATCCTCTTGTCTCATGAGGAAGTGATCTATTTGGGTGCTTGATGTGACATTTTTATATGTGATTAAGTGTTCGTCCCGTTTTTTGAATCTAGTATTGGTTATGATGAGCCCATATACCATAGCAAAATCTAGAATAGACTTACCCTCATTATTAATTTTCCCAAATCCATACCCTCCATGTACCTCTCTATAGTCGTTTTCGTCTCTACCCACATGACCATTTAAGTCACCTCCTATAATCACTTTCTCTCTTCTTGGTATCATTTGTATGAGTCCCTCTAAGTCCTCCTAGAATTTTGCTTTTATCTCCTCACCTAACCCCGCTTGTGGTGCATATATACTAAAGATATTCATAGTCATTCTTCATAAACCAACCTTTACCATAATAATCATATCCCCTATTCTCTTTACATCCACTACTTCGTCTACTAAGTTTTTATCCATAATAATCCTCACTCCATTTTTCGCTCGATCATTTCCTATGTACCATATTTTATATCCAATTTCTAATAAAGTTTTTACTTTTTTCCCCACCCATCTCGTCTCTTTAAGGCACATAATGTTAATCTTTCTCCTAATCATCACATCTACCACTTCCATAGATTTGCATGTTAATGTTCCTATGTTCCATGACCCAATCCTTAATCTATGATTTTGGTTTTGGCCTTGACTTTGAATTTGCTTTTGCTTTTTATTTTGATTTTGGTTTTGGACTAGCTTCTTTACCCACATCCGTCCAAGCACATCCGGGGACGCTTGCTCATTTGTCACTACATCCGGGCGTCGATGCAGCGGCCCTAGCTCACTTGACACTACAAGCGGGCAGTATAGCGCGTCGCTATGAAGGGTTACGCCCCAACAATTTTTCATAGTTTGTCTAGAGATGGAGGAAGCAATCAAAGAGTCCAAAGTGGTCCACATAGCAATTGTGAAACAGGTTTTGTTGAATGGAACATGGCAAAGACTAGTTGAGTACTCTAAATAAGTGAAAGCATTGTTGGAGGAGTTTAGAGAAGTAATGCCAAATGACCTACTGATGGAGTACCAATGATGCGAGATATTCAGCATCATGTTGATTTGATTCCTGGCACTAGTTTGCCAAACCTACCCCACTACCAAATGAGTCCAAAAGAGAGTGAGATTTTGAAGGGAAAAGTGGAAGTGCTATTGAGAAAGGGTCGAATTCAACAGAGCATGAGTCCTTGTGCAATTTCAGTATTGTTGACTCCAAAGAAAGATGGTAATTGGAGGATGTGTACAAATAGCCGAGCAATTAACAACATAAAAGTTGGGTACAAGTTCCCAATTCCAAGACTGGATGACATGTTGGATAGATTACATGGTGATAAATGGTTTTCAAAATTAGACTTTAGAAGTAGATACCATCAAATTCGAATTAGACCAAGAGATGAGTGGAAAATGGCCTTCTAGACGAAGGAGGGGTTGTATGAGTGGTTGGCGATGCCATTCAAATTGACTAATGCCTCAAGCATGTTCATGAGATTGATGAACCAGGTACTAAATCTTTTTATTGAAAAATTTATGGTTGTGTATTTTGATGATATCCTAATTTACAGTCAATCTGAGGAAGAGCACCTCTCCCACTTGAGGGAAGTACTAACGGTCTTCCAGGAGAATAAGTTATATGTGAACCTAAAGAAATGCAATTTCATGACAGATAAACTTATGTTCTTGGGCTTTATTTTCAATGTGTCATGTACCTAGGGTTTGGATGGGAAATCAAAAGCATCCCAAGTAATTAGGACCAAGAACAAAAGGGATTGGAGGGGGAATTGGATAGAATTAGGGGAGAAAGTAAACGAAACAGAGAAAGGGAGAGATTAGAGACAAATCAGAGGGAGTTCAGAGGGAATGTGAGAGAATTCATGAGAGGGAAAATTGAGAGAATTCAATATCATTTCACATAATGCCTTCCCATCCTCAATTGTGGCTTATATATAGCCTAATAGCCTCCCACATGCACCCATGTGCAATACAACAATAAGCAAAACTACATATAGCTAAGGACAAAGATCTATAACCGAAAAGGAAAAGAAAATTATAATTATTGTGTAATACATGTAAGCTAAAGATCTGAGCCATCCAATAATGGCCAACCCTGAAACTATTATTGAGGTGCGAAGTTTCCATGGGTTGGCAACCATCTATTGGCATTTTATACGTAACTTTAGTGGCATTGTTGCACCTATAATCGAGTGTTTGAAGAAGGGGAAATTCACAGGGAAGAGGAAGCTAATGCTAGTTTTGTTGTGATATAAGAAAAGTTGTGTATTGCCCTAGTATTGGTGTTGCCAGATTTTGACAAGTTGTATGAAGTGAAATGTGATGCCAGTGGAATAGGGATAAGGGCAGTCATGTCCCAAGAGAGGAGGCCCATAGCATACTTCAATGAGAAGTTGAGTGGAAGGCGAAAGTGGAGCACCAATGACAATGAATTCTATTCTATCATCCGAGCTTTAAAAACATGGGAGCATTATCTAGTTGGGGAAGAATTTGTTGTGTACTCGGATCATTAAGCTTTGAAGTATTTGAACAACCAGAAGATAATTAGCAATGATATGCATGCCAAGTGGTCTCAATTTTTGCAAAAATTTCCTTTTAAACTAAAGCACAATTCGAGAGTGCAGAACAAAGTGGCGCAGATGCTTTAAGGAGACGAGTAGACTTATTGATGACAATGAGCACAGAAGTTGTGGGTTTTAAACAACTGAAGGAGTTGTATGAGATAGATGAGGATTTCCAAGTTGTTTAGGGAAAGGGCAATAGCAACGAACGTGCAGATGATTTTCACATCCATGAGGGGTACTTGATGAAAGGAAATCAGCTTTGTATACCTCGTTCCTCTCTAAGAGACAAGTTGATTCAAGACTTACATGGAAGAGTTCTAGCTGGTCATCTTGGTTGTGATAAAACCATTGTTGCAGTTGGTGACCCTTTTTATTAGCCACAATTAAGGAGGGATGTAACTAGATTTGTGCAAAGGTGTTACATATGCTAAATTGCTAAGGGACAATCGCAGAATACAAGGTTATATATGCCTTTACCTATTCTTGAAGCTATTTGGGAAGATATATCGATGGATTTTGTGTTGGGTTTACCACGAACTCAATAAGGTATGGATTTTGTTTTTGTTGTTCTTGATGGGGTCTCAAAGATGGCTCATTTCATTCCTTGTAAGAAGACTACTGATGTGGATAGTATTGCTAAATTATTCTTCAAAGAAGTAGTTTGTTTACATGGAGTACCAAAGACCATCACTTCGGATAGAGACACCAAGTTCCTTAGCCATTTCTGGAGAAGTTTGAGGAAGATGTTCAATTCTTCATTGAATTTCAGCAGTACAACCCACCCTCAAACTGATGGGCAGACAAAAGCGGTGAAAAGAACTCTGGGCAACCTCATTTGAAATATCCATGCTAACAGGCCCAAACAATGGGATTTAGCATTGGCGCAAGTAGAATTTGCTTACAACAGTGTTGTTCATAGTGCTACAGGATGGTCGCCATTTTTAATCGTGTATCAAAAAACACTGCAACAATCTTTGGATCTAATCAAGCTACCAAAGGGTCTAGGAGTCAATGTAGCCACTCAGAATATGGTAGAACAATTGCAAACTGTGCAAGAAGATGTGAAGCAAAAGCTGCAACAAGCTAACTCCAAGTATAAACAAGTTGTTAATCGACATTGCAAAGAGAAGTTTGCAATCGGAGATGAAGTGTTGGTGTTTCCGTGAAAGGAGAGATTTCCAATAGGCACTTACAAGTTACAGCCCAAGATATATGGTCCTTACAAGATTTTGAAGAAGATCAATGACAATGCATATGTCGTGGATTTGCCAGACAAGATAGACATCCAAGACGTTCAACATTGCAGATCTTTATGCCTATCATTCCTCCGACGAACCCTTGTACCCTAGTGTTCATGATAACTCAAGGTCGAGTTTTTCTCAAGTGGAGGGGACTAATGTGGAACATCTTGCACGTGTCTATTTGGACCAATTAGACAAGACAAGCCAAAGCCAGTCTAAAAGAAGCCCGTTGAGCCCTTTTAATTTTAGGGTTTTCTATGTTTCCTACTTCAATTAGGATTTGACTTTTTGTTTTTCTTTTCCTGATTCAACTAGGATTTCCTTTTCCTGGAGAATTAAGGTTTAGGATTAGCCTATAAATATTCTTGTCCTAAGTTTAGAGAGCAACTTTTGAATAATATCATATTTCTTCTTCTAAATTTGGTTCTGTCCTCAATTTCAAAGTGAAGTTGGTTAAAATCGCTTCCTACACTACGTCAGAGGTAAATAAATATGATGTAAGAACAATAATAATCATGGCAAATAAAACATATATGATGATGGGAGTAAACAAGTAGAACTAACATCCCATCATTCAAACACATTGAACAATTAACATAATGGCAGAACAATCTCGCGCCAAAAAATATTCATGGTGGTGGAACAAACTCTCACCCTTTCATAACATAGTGGTGAAACAAACTCTCGCACATTCTTAACACAATAGCAAAACAAACTCTCGCCCATTTTTAACTCCATCATGCACCAATGGCTAACTATATAAACTGTAGTTAGCATACAATGTTCTAACTAGCTACTCCCAATGCCATCGATGCATGATCGTAATATTAGTTTGTTTTCCATGTTCAAACTACATAGTGCACATGTACGTTTATTGATGTCATATCTATTATCCTTTTATGTCTGCAATATAAATGTGAGGTCAAGATGGTTGTCTCACATGGAAATAAGATATGAACCCCTACTTCCCCATTTTTCTACAAATTTAAATAATCAATATGAGGTTGGCAATATAAATGGGTTGAATTAAATGAGTAGTAAATATTAAATGCAAGCATTTAACAAAAACATAATACAATTCCCCACTCACAATAGCATTGTAGGTCAAAACTTCTCCTTAATTGCCTCTTGCTTGAGGTGTCAAAATCACCTAAATAACATAATTAAAACACAGGAAATAAATAGGATAAAGTGAAATGACTAAAATACCACCGACGACCCTAAATGACTATCCAATTCAACCTACAAACCTCAAGGATGGAACAAGCGCAAAAAAATAAGGGCAAAATGAGTATAGGGTTGGATGTTGACGTCATGAATCATGATGATGTCACTACTGACGTTAGCACAGTGTTGCCGCAAGCAGTGGCATCATTGAGTTGGGTTAGGTGGTTTGGGTCTTGGGCCATGAGTTGGATTAAGCGGTTCTGAATCTTATGTCAAATTGGGTTTGGGCTTTGATTATTTTGTTAACCTGCTAATTATTGGGCTTCAATTAAAATGAGAGGATTGGGTTGAATTTAGATTTCTTGTTGGGCCTTAAGAAAAATAAGTTGAGCTTGTTAATTTAAGCTTAGCCCAATCTGAATTTTGCCAATTGTAATAGATACAAATTCAGGTTCAATCACTCAAGTTCATGGATCCAAACTGATCACACAAATTCAACCTATTTATATTTCCTTTGCTTTGTTCAAAGCCCCCCTCTAAGCATTTTTAGTGCCCCGTTTCTCTATTGCTCAACCCACCATTCAATAACATCCCCTCCTCTCTCTCTCTCTCTCTCTCTCTCTCTCTCTCTCTCTCTCTCTCTGGGCTAAAGGTCCACATCTTACCCTCTATCCATGCCTATTTTCTATTCAGTCTCACTCAATCCATCATTAGGTAGTGTAAGCTGGTAAGCTCTCTAGTTCTCCACTTTGAATGCCTCTCTTCTTTCTTCTTTCTCGTGCAACCCTAGCCGCAATATATTTATAGAAATAAGCTTTCTTAGAACTAGTGATGACTTGTCTAGCATAATTTAACATGCATAAAATATAGACAACCAAACTCCGCCTGGGAATGTTATCCACTGCCGGTCCCAAGCCCAGATAAAGGAGAAGGGTTGTGTTAGGTAGCCGACAGCCAACGTAAAACTTAGTCGGATCCAAAACATGAACTCTAGACAAATTATGGAAAAAACGTTTGGGCGTGGGCGTAACCCTTCATAGCGACGCGCTACACTGCCCGCGTGTAGTGTCAAGTGAGCTAGGGCCGCTGCATCGGCGCCCGGATGTAGTGACAAATGAGCAAGGGTTCCCGCATTTGCTTGGACGGATGTGGGTAAAGAAGTTA
The DNA here is from genome assembly GCF_014633365.1 of Diospyros lotus. Lineage (NCBI taxonomy): Eukaryota > Viridiplantae > Streptophyta > Magnoliopsida > Ericales > Ebenaceae > Diospyros > Diospyros lotus. The sequence continues at coordinate 849,851 of NC_068352.1, read as the reverse complement.
GTCCAACATCAAAATCAAAATCAAAACCAAAAACAAAATCAAATTCAAAGTCAAAGCCAAAAACAAAATCATAGATTAAGGATTGGGTCATGGAACATAGGAACATTAACAGGCAAAACTATGGAAGTGGTAGATGTGATGATTAGGAGAAAGATTAATATTATGTGCCTTCAAGAGACGAGATGGGTAGGGAAAAAAGCAAAAACTTTGTCAGAAAATGGATATAAAATATGGTACACAGGAAATGATCGAACAAAAAATGGAGTGGGGATCATTATGGATAAAAGCTTAGTAGATGAGGTAGTGGATGTAAAGAGAATAGGGGATAGGATTATTATGATGAAGGTTATTCTAGGAAGAATGACTATGAATATCTTTAGTACATATGCACCATAGGCAGGGTTAGGTGAGGAGATAAAAGCAAAATTCTTGGAGGACCTAAAGGGACTCATACAAATGATACCAAGAGGAAAGAAACTGATTATAGGAGGTGAATTAAATGGTCACGTGGGTAGAGACGGAAACGGCTATAGAGAGGTACATGGAGGGTATGGATTCGGGGAAATTAATAATGAGGGTAAGTCTATTCTAGATTTTGCAATGGCATATGAGCTCATCATAACCAATACTAGGTTCAAAAAATAGGACGAACACTTAATCACATATAAAAATGTCACATCAAGCACCCAAATAGATTACTTCCTCATGAGACAAGAAGACCGGGTATGTTGTAGGGATTGTAAGGTGATACCAGGAGAGTGTTTGACTACTCAACATAGACTTCTAGTACTTGACGTCCAAATAAGAAATTGGAAGAGAAAAAATCACATAAAACAAAATCCAAGAATCAGGTGGTGGCATTTAAAAGGGGAAAAACAACTAATCTTCAAAGAAAAATTAAGGGATAGAAGAGAATGGAATGGAGAAGGACAGACAAACCAAATGTGGAGAGAAATGGCTAATGCCCTGAGAAACACAGCAAAGGTAGTGCTTGGAGAGACAAATGGTAGAGCCCCTAACCTTAAGGAGTCTTGGTGGTGGAATGAAGAAGTGCAATTGAAAATTAAAAACAAGAAAAATTGCTATAAAGCTGTATATCAGTGCAACAATGAAGAAAATCAAAAAAATTATAAAGAATCAAAAAAGGCAGCAAAAAAAGCTGTTAGTGAAGCAAGGTCAAAAGCATACGAGAATCTATATAAACGACTTGATACAAAAGATAGAGAAAGGGATATATATAAATTAGCTAAAGCAAGAGAAAGAAAAACAAGGGATTTAAATCAAGTGAAATGCATAAAAGATGAAAATCAAAATGTATTAGTAAATGAGGGAGCGATTAAGGAGAGATGGAAGGAGTATTTCACAAAATTATTCAATGATGATGACGACACAAGAGTTAAGTTGGGACATCTTAGTAACTCCGAAGGGAACGTGAGCTATACATTTTATCGACGCATAAGTCCAAATAAATGAAATAAGGCAAGTATTAAAAAAGATGAAAAATCATAAGGCGGTGGGACCGAATAATATAACAATAGAAGCATGGAAATGCATGGGAGAAGAGGGTATCTCCTGGCTAACGAAATTATTTAACGCGATTCTTAAATCAAAAAAGATGCCAGATGAGTGGAGGAAGAGTACTTTGGTCCCTATATATAAGAACAAAGGAGATGTTCAAAACTGTGAAAATTACAGAGGAATTAAGTTAATGAGCCATACCATGAAACTCTGGGAGAGAGTAATAGAGCAGAGGCTCAGAAAAGAAACAGAGTTCTCAGAAAATCAGTTTGGTTTCATGCCCGGTAGGTCAACAATGGAAGCTATATACCTACTGAGGTGCCTAATGGAAAGGTATCGGGATCATCAGAAGGACCTACATATGGTGTTTATAGATCTAGAAAAGGCCTATGATAGGGTCCCTAGAGAAGTATTATGGAGGGTTTTAGAGAAGAAAGGAGTCCGAATAGCCTATATACAAGCCCTTAAGGACATGTATCATGGTGCAGAGACAAGGGTCAGAACATGCGGAGGGGATACTGAACCGTTTAAAATTACAATAGGATTGCATCAAGTTTCTGCACTAAGTCCATACTTATTTGCTTTAGTAATGGATGAACTCACTAAAGATATTCAGACAGATGTGCCATGGTGTATGCTATTTGCAGACGACATAGTGTTGGTGGATGAAACAAAAGAAGGAGTGAACACTAAGCTTGAGTTATGGAGAAACAATTTAGAATCTAAGGGATTTAAATTAAGCAGAAAGAAAACAGAATATATGGAATGTAAATTTAGTAAGAATACAAGAGTGGAGGATGTTATAATAAAAGGAAAATGCTATTGGTACACCTTTGTGTACACCTTGGGCTACACAAAGGGTATCAATGACAAAAATATCCCTCTGAGGCGCATAGAGGCGCGTGAGGCGCATGGAGAAGCGCAGGGTATTTTTGTCATTGATACACCTTGTGTAGCCCAAGATGTACAAAAATGATGTACATGTAGCATGACTCATAATAAAATTGGAAGACCAAATCTTACAAAGAAAATACCATTTTCGATATTTGGGATTAGTGATTCAAAAAGATGGAGAAATTCACGAGGATGTCACACATAAAATTAAGGCAGGTTGGCTAAAATGGAAAAATGCATCGAGGGTGTTATGTGATGATAAAATCCCATTAAAATTGAAAGGAAAATTCTATAGGACAGCTATAAGACCAGTTTTGTTGTACGGCTCAGAATGTTGGCCAGTCAAATACCAACATGAGCAAAAGACGAGTGTAGCGGAGATGAGGATGTTAAGATGGATGTGCGGCCATACAAGAAAAGATAAAATTAGAAATGAAGTTATTCGTAATAAGATAGGAGTAGTGCCAATAGAGGAGAAGATGAGAGAGACTAGACTAAGATGGTTTGGTCATGTGAGAAGGAGACCAAGAGACGCTCCTGTGAGGAGAGTTGATGAAATGGAACAATTAATCAAAAAAAGAGGTAGAGGCAGACCTAAGAAGACTTTGAGGGAGACATTAAAATTTGATATGAAGTGTATGGATCTCAATGAAGATATGACAAAAGATAGAAATACATAGAAATTTAGAATTCATGTAGCCGACCCCATATAGTGGGATAAAGGCTGGATATGTTGTTGTAAAATATAGACAACCATCATCATCAAGAAACAATTCAACACTTACCTGAGGTCTTAGCCATTATACTTGAATGGTACAAGATACAAAATGATCAACTTACATTTCCACTCTCAAACTACGTGATGCAACATGAGAGAAGAATCAGCAAAAACAAGTGTTTTCAAAAGCACTAAGCGCACTTAAGTGCAAAAGGCCTACAAAGCTTAAGTGCAAAGCAAAGCACGCACTTAAGCAAAGTGAAGTGTACATAAATAAAATAAAGAGTAAACTTTTATAAGCATAAAAAATATAAACTATTAAAAAACAATGATTAAAATGAAAACTAAATAAGAATGAGGCTGCAAGTCTAACAAAAGATGAGATTTAAGAATCTGAAGTCTTAATTTTTTTAAATCAGATGTTTTTAAGATCTGATAACAGCTTTTTTCAGGTCAATAATCCATAAAAACAGCCACACCATAACAAAAAATTTAAACAAGTGCAAACATTTATATTAAAAGGCACACTTCATAGTGTTTCACAGCTCAGCTAAAAGCGGAACTTCAACATGCCTTAATCATGCTCAGCTAAAGTCGCTGACTTTCACACACAAAAAGCTCAGAACATTCTGTACTTTGCACTTAAAGCATGCTTTTTAAAGCACTGGAAAAAACATGTGCAATAATTGGGCTAAAACAACATAAGATCAAATATGGAACAAAGATCTTATAATTAGGGTTTTACAAAACCTCAAAAAGTTGAATTAAAGTGAAACAAAATGTCTTAAAAGGTTATTTATGCTAGGGTTATAGCAATAATTCAGTCCTAGCCATTGATCACAAAGGAATCTTTCAAATCTTAGCCATCCATCTATTTTAAAAGTCACATGACTACACATAAGGCTGATATACCAAAAAAGTTTCTAAAACCTAATAACTTAAATATAAACCATAGCTAAACAAATAAAAACACTAATATTAAAGAATGTGCTCATGTAGCAGTATGAACTAAGAAGTACCAAATAGGAGTTAAATCAGTTTCAGAAGATTATTTTTGTCGTGGAATGTATGAACTAATCTTAAGAATGAATTCCCTTCTGCTAAATCCATGCTTATTTTCAGTTCAAAGTCAATAAAAACAAGCAATAACTTTATGAACCAAAGAAATAACAAAAGATAAGCAAATAAGATGGAAAGCAACATTATCATAATGCGAAAGAGACAATATGAAGCAAGAAGAAGTAGATTAAAAAAGTTATTCTCCAATTCCTTTTACTTTTTTAACAAATAGTTCATGATTATACACAACTCTATTCTAGCCAATAGCTTTGCTTGATAACTTTAATACAACATTGCAAAAATAAATAAATATCACAAGATTGCATTAAAAAGCTAAACTATAACATAGGTGCATGCCAAATTACAAACCTCTGAAGTTGTGTTGGTCATCATCATCATTAGATGCAATATAATCACAAAGCTCTTTTATTCTATCATCATTACCAGCTCTAATCCAAAGCAGCATCTCATAGTAAGCTAATCTTGATATTGAATCTGGATTCTCATTGCGGATAACTCCACAGAAAACTTGGAATTCTTCAACCATCTCCATGTCAATTAAAAACATAAGAAGTGGGCCATAAGTTTCTTCATCTAGCTGAAAGCCCTGTTCACACATTGACTTAAACAGTTGATATGCTTTGTATATCTGTTTTAGCAAAACTTCTTCATCATCAATCTTTCTGGCTTCGTCTATGCAAATCCCAATTAACGCGTTATATTCTTTGACCCCAGATTCTCGTCCCAATTTCCCCAAAACCTGAAGGGTAGTGCTTGCTCCCAGCTTTTCGGCACACAATCTGATTAACCGATCAAAACGACGAGTTTGGGTGTTTCTAAAAATCCACTTCTGCTTCCTACAACGCGATATTTCTTTCTGATGGATTGAGGTGTCTGTGGGAAGATTGCTTGAGAACCATGGTATTTCCAAATGACTTTCCATCCGTTGATCATTATTGACCATTGATGAATCTGGTGAGCAAGTTCGAACCAAGGATATGTCACCTGAAAATAAAGAGATGTGCACTAAAAACTGTTAAAAGGGAGTTTTAGGAAGAATAGAAAACTTGTATTCATCTCATGTAAGCTGCCACCTATATATACAAGAGACATCCTAATAATTCTCCTAAAAACTAGGAAAAGATTACAACCCTAATTAATAGGACTAGATTACAACATTATCTCTATATTTTACAGATTTACATATGAGATAAAAAAAAATAGTATAATCTTGACTTATCTTCAGCTTCTTATCCCCTTATCTCAACCCATTGCTTAATCATTTACTCGTTGACACTCCCCCTCAAGATTGAAAATAGATATCATCCATTCCAAGCTTGCTGGTCATCTTCTAAAATATGGCTGCATGCAATCTTTTAGTGAGAACATTTGCAAGCTGTTCACAAGATGATATATATGGAGTAGAAATTAAACCATTGTCAAGCTTTTCTTTAATAAAATGCCTATCTATTTCAATATGCTTGATTCTATCATGTTGGACTAAGTTGTGGGCAATGCTTATCGCCGACTTGTAGTCACAATAGTCTCATAGGTGTCACCAAGGCAATCTTCAAGTCATTTAGCAAAATTTTTAGCCAGAGCAACTCACAAACTCCTAGAGCCATAGATCTGAATTCTGCCTTTGCACTTGACCAGGCCACCACACTTTGTTTCTTACTGCTCCAAGTTACAAAATTGCCCCCTAGGAAAGTACAATAACCAGACGTAGATCTTCTGTCCACCACTGATCCTGCATAATCTATATCAGTATAAGCTTCAAGTGTCATTCCTTGTCCCTTTTAAACATAATTCTCTTTCCCGGTGTTCCTTTCAAGTAATGTAGGACTCTATAGACTGCCCTTAGGTGAGATTCTTTTGGGTTATGCATGAATTAGCTAACCACACCCACTGCATATGCAATATCTACCCAAGTGTGGACTAGGTAAATTACTTTTCCTACCAGCCTTTGGTAAGCCCCTGTATCCACCTCTTTATCCCCTAGAACTTCCCCTAACTTGTGGTTGGGGTCAATTAGAGTTTCAGCAGCCTTACACCCTAGCAATCTGGTTTCTATTAGCAAGTCCACAACATACTTTTGTTGAGAGATAAAGATGCCTTTTTGTGAGTGTGCAACTTTTGTGCCCAGGAAATACTTTAATCGTCCCAATTCCTTAATTTCAAACTCCTTGATTAGGCATTCTTTGAGTTTAGTCATACCTTCTTCATCATTTCCGGTCACAACAATATCATCCACATATACAAGTAATACCGTTACTCCCCCTGTGGCTAAGTAATGAATGAAGAGGGTATGGTCTCATTGACTTTGTTTATACCCTTAAGTGAGCATCACGTGAGCAAATCGGTCAAACCAAGCCCTCCAGGATTGTTTAAGGCCATATAAGGCCTTCTTCAATCGACACACGAACTGCCCTCGAGTTGTGCGATTATAACCAGGTGGTAAGTCCATGTAAACTTCCTCTTCCAGGTCCCCATGTAAGAAGGCATTTTTTACATCATATTGAAGTAATGGTCAGCCTAAGGTAGCAGCTAGAGACAAGAGAATCCGGACTGTATTTAGCTTTGCAACAGGAGCAAAAGTGTCTAGGTAGTCAATGCCATAGACTTGAGTGTATCCCTTGGCCACTAGCCTTGCCTTATATCGATTTAAGTGTTCAAGCATTTGTTCTAGATTAGGGCTTATAATGTAAGGGGTATTTTTATGTACTATTTCTGTTGTTATGTTTCTAGAAAGATTTTATTATTTTTCTAGGGCTGACTGAGTTGGTTGTAACTGCCAGTTTTGGGCAGTCGGTCACATAGTTCTAAAAGGCGCGAGGCGCAAAGGGTCCTGGAGCCTGCGGCGCGAGACGCACAAGACGAGGTGCGCCTTTGCGAAGCGAGGCACATCTTTTAGAAAAAAAACTCAAAATCTTGTAAAATCATAAAAAACTATCAAATTATCAATAATAACACATGCATATCATTAATGTTTCATTATTTTCAAATTCTAAACTAACAACATCAAAGTTAATTCATTCATCATGCAGTTTCTAAACTAGAAATATCATTAAAGTTCAAACTTAAAGTCTCAAACTCGAACAAGTACCAATCATCGTGCAAAGTTCTAAACAAACATATAAATACTACAAGTCCACAATCAATAAAGAAGTTTTAATCATCATCATCATCATACCTTTCACCAAATTGAAAATCATCATCTTACAGTGCCATATTTTGCTCGTCCCTAATTCCCTGTTATTTTTCTTCTTTTGCATGTACTCTCCAATCTCTTGTTTTATTGATGGAGGACATTTTTGAATAGCTTTAGTATTCTCCACAATCAATAAACACTACAAGTCCACAATCAAGAAAATGCTTTCATTTTGAAAAATGCTATTTTTCTAGGTCTGGAAGATTAGAGCATTTTTTCTAAGTCTGGAAGATTAGGGCATTATAAGGAGACATATAAGAAAATGTTTTCATTTTGAAAAACTATCTCCCAATATTTTGATAGCTAATATTCATTGTTGTTAAAATTATTTTTAATGAATTTTTCAAGAAATAGTAGGTATGTATTTTGAGGGTGGTAAAATCGCTAAATCTTGAGTTTGTACTAAAATCAAAATTCTATTTTCTTATTGTTATGGATTTTGATTTTTTAGATATTTTTATTGAATCCAAATTGGGGGTATTTACATTTATGTATTAAAGTAAATGGAAGGTAAAATATAAATAAAAGAAAATGTGGACATTTACTTAAACTAAAGAAATGTAAATAAGCAGTGATGTATACATGCTGAAACTGAGAAAAGTGGATGCTGGAGAGGAGAGGAAGAAAGGATGCAGGCAAGGGTTTCATGAGGCGCGCCTCTCGCCTCACCTTGCAAGGCGAGGGCCTTGCTGAAACCTCCTCACCTTAGCCCAGGCGCCCAAACTGGCGCCTTTAAGAGTGCTGCGCCTAGGCGCACCTTTAATAACTATGGTCGGTCAGAAGGCTTTTCCGCCCTCTATTGCTTATATATAGAGGCCAAAGAGAAGGCTTTAGATATGCTTTCTTTCATGGGTTAGTAAACTGTCTTGAGGTAAGATTGAGCAGTGAGGAAGAGTGTATATCTTTCTTGTATCAACTCTATATAGTTTTCAGGTTTATGGGCTAGGTGAGAGTTGAGTTTGAGTGCTTTGTAATCTTGTATTATCATTCAAGATAGTGGAGAAAGTAGGGGTGAAAGCCAAGCTGGATGTAGGTCTTTCATTGAGACCAAACCAGGGTAAATTCTTGTGTGTTGTGCAGTTCTTGATTGTTTTCGAGTTGCTGTTCTTTTGCGATCTAGAGAGAGATTTCGTTTGAGTGTTTGAGTGATCATATAAAGGGTGAGATCTAGGTTAACACTAAAGTCCCATCAGATTTGTACTTAATGGTGTACACCCACTTGCATCCTACCAGTTGTTTTCCTTTTGGTAATTGAACTAGCTCCCATGTTTTATTTTTTTCCAAGGCTGCCATCTCGACTTCCATCCCTTACAGTTTCGGGAGAATGGTGGGGAAGGGGAATGGTATGAAGGCTGGTTAGGAAGGTTTTGTGGGAGGTAGATAGTTTGGAATAGGAGAGGACCAGGTGCAAAGGGTGTTGGGTGCAGGTCTCGATTCCCTTTCTAAGGACGATAGGCCATTCAAGGTCACTAGGGGAAAATGCCGGGTCACTCTTAGCTTCAATGGGTTCTGTCATAGATGTAGAAGAATCAAAAAAAGGTGTACCTGCTAGACTGGCAAGAGGTCTGGCAATGCTGGCAGGTTTAGGAGAGGAATTGGACCCCTGGTCGTGCATAGGGCTAGGAGCCAGTATCTGCTGCCTGGAGTAGACCTTGAGGGGAGGAATACTTGGGTGGGTCTCCTCTGGAATCTTGTCTGATGCAATCTGTGTGGGAACCAGATCCAAAGGAGGTGTAGAATAAAGTGAAAATTCTAGATTAGGGAGACACACAGATGGCTCCCTATCAGAAACGATTTGGTGATCAGAAGATTGATCAAAATAAGGAGAATTTTCCACAAAGGTGACATCAGCTGAGACTAAGAATTTCTTGGAATGAGGGTGATAACACCTATAGCCTTTTTGAGTGGAGAAATAACCCACAAAGATGCACCTAAGAGCTCTATGGTCTAGTTTGCATCTATGAGGATTATGAACATGCACAAAAGAGACACACCCAAAAATCTTTGGTTTCCAATCACCAGAGATGTGAGTTTCAGGAAAATATGTGTTTAAGAGTTGAATAGGGCTATAGGACCCAAGATTTTGTGAAGGCAGTCTATTAATGAGAGTAGTGGCAGTCAAAACAGCTTCTCCCCAATAATTTTTTGGAACATTATGGTGGAAAAATAGTGCCCTAGTCACAGCCACCACTCCATTTTGTTTAGGGGTATATGGACAAGATGATTCATGGATAATCCCATTTTGTTGACAAAATTGTGTGAGGGAATGGTTGAAAAAATCTTTGGCATTATCAGATCTTAGCCTCTTAATTGGCACTCCAAATTGAGTACTAATCATATTATAGAAGTTAGGAAAAATAGTGCTTACTTCAAATTTATTTTTCATAAGAAACAACCACATTACCCTAGTGCAATCATCTACAAATGTTATGAACCATCGTGCCCCAAAAATATTGGGAACAAGTGCAGGGCCCCAAACATCACTATGAATAAGAGTTGAATGGAAGAGAGGTTCTTTCATTAGATGAAGAATAAGTTACCCTTTTGCATTTAGCAAATTCGCAAATAGAGCAATGAAAATCTCTAATATCAACACTCCTAAATAAAGCCATAAACATGACTCTAAGGGTAAAAAATGAAGGATAACCAAGACGATGGTGATGTAACCAAATCTAGTTTTTATTGGATTGCACCAAACAAGACACAAGATTCACCTTGCCCTTGTTTTCCTACCCACTTGATCCATCAAGGTAGTATAGGCCAACCCTAGCTTTAGCAAGCCCAATCATCTTCTTCGACTCCTGTTCCTGAATTTTACAAAAGGTGGAGGAGAAGTTAGCACTGCAATTATTGTCTAAGACCAGTTTTTGAATGGAAATAAGGTTGGTGAATAGTTTAGGGACATGGAGAACATCCTTAAGAGTAAGATGTTTATTAAGAATAATGTCTCCTTGGCCAGCAACAATGGTTAAGGACCCATCGGCCAAAGTTATCTTTCTAAAACTTGAACAAGGACTATAGGTAATGAAATAATGGGGTAAAGGGATCATATGATCCGTTGCCCCAGAATTAAGGATCCAAGATTTAGATTGAGTTATTCCCGAAGCATGTAGGGTAAGAGAATGAGAGCAAGAGAACATGTACCTTTTTCTTTCTTGTCAAGGGAGCTTAGAAAATTCCTTAACTTCTCAATTTTTACTCGGTTAAACTCCAAACCATCTCCTTGTTCCTTGTGTTCTGTTAGTTTCTGCTCTCCTTGTTGTTGGTTGCTGGCCATATAGGCTTGATTTTGGCCTCCCAGTTGTCCTCTTTTAGATGGTTTCCCATGTAGCTTCCAACATCTCTTTATGGTATGCCTCGATTTTTTGCAAAAAGTACACCATAAAGAGTCTCGAGGATCTTTATCGCCTGTAGTCTTATCCTCGGCAACCTTCTTTTCTTCTTTTGGACCCCGGTTAGGACCCTTCAATGCCACTAATGCTGATCTTTCCATAGGGACAGTGTACAGCATTACTCCTCTTCACCCTTCTTCAGCCTAAATTAGAGAGATTACCTCATTTAGGGAAGGTAACTCCTCCTTACCCAAGTATTTGAACCCTTACTGCATCAAACTCCATATTAAGACCAGCCAAGAAATCGTAGGTTCTCTCTTTCTCCACAAATCTTTTATATAAGGCTGCATCTTCAGTGTATTTCATCTTTAGCCATTGATAATGGTCCAATTCTTGCCATAGAGTTTGCAACACATTAGAGTATTTAGTGATAGATCTTACCCCTTGTTTAGTTGCTGCAATCTTAGTCCAAACCTCATAAATTTGTGTTGCATCTTTCACCTTAGAATAGGTGAGGTTGACAGCCTCCCAAATATCTTTAGCGGTTGTTAAGAACATCACAGTGTCACTTATCTCCGGTACCATTGAATTCCACAGCCAAGACATCACTAAGAAATCCTCCTCATCCCATGCAACAAACATGGGATCTCCTTCCTTGGGACCGATTCCTAAGAGGTGGCTTATCTTCCCTTTTCCCTTGAGAAAGGTTCAGATAAGTTGAGACCACTTTAGGTAGTTTCTTCCGTTCAATCGGTAGGCCGCCTAGAGATTTTGTAATTCTCCCCCACTGCTTGTATTGTTGGTTCCAAAGAATGGAACTTCTGAAGAGCTACTCATCTGCTTCTAGTATAGGATTGTTGTTGGAGACGATAGACATGTTAGGAAGATTTTGGAAACACTTATCGGGTAAAGAAAGAAGGCCAAAACTGGTTGCAATCGTTCAGAAAGAAAAAACGGAACAGAAAGAAGGTTGGAATGGCATGGACCGCTGGAGCAGAAAAAAAAAAAAAAACGGCAATGAAGGTTGAGAAAAAAGCCCTATAGATGGCTGGCTCTGATACCATGTTAAAAGAGAGTTTTAGGAAGAATAGAAAACTTGTATTCATCTCATGTATGCTGCCACCTATATATACAAGAGACATCCTAATAATTCTCCTAAAAACTAGGAAAATATTACAACCCTAATTAATAGGACTAGAATACAACATTATCTCTATATTTTACAGATTTACATATGAGATAAAAAATAGTATAATCTTGACTTATCTTCAGCTTCTTATCCCCTTATCTCAACCCATTGCTTTCTCCTTTACTCGTTGACAAAAACGTCAAAAGAAACAAGATGACAAGGATTCTAAAGACCTTAAAGCTCCACATAAGAAGGAGACGGATACTGGAACAAGATGCACAGATCAATGTGTATCCTCACGCACATGATACCATGTACATCATATTAGAAAATATACTTCTCAAAAAAGAAAAGTGCCATACCAGCAAGTTCTATGACCGTGGAAATACTTACTGGACACCAAATTATGATTATTTGCCCAGTTGGCCTATAACATAAGAGTAATATGTACGGAAAAGGCAATAAAAATGTCACCATTCCAAACACAAATTTTTGCCAGTTTTCCAAATTTAATGAGGAAACTCAAGAAATTAAGCTACAAAACATTCACGTCTTGGTATAGACTAGAAAAGCTGGTGTCAAGCGGACATAAACAAACTTCCTCTCGCAGTGAGATGGTCCGCTATTGTTCCGGCCCTAACAAAACGTATAGTATACCCAACTAAAGTATTCAGCCCCCCCGTTTTTTTTAAGTAATCAGCCATCAGAATATTACTCCCATAAAAACTCTCTTTTTCAATGAACGTATTACTCCTAATGTATTGCACGCCTAAATCCTGTGTCTCCTTCGAGCAAAACACATACCAGGTAATATCCAACATATTTCCTTTGACAGTCCGTTAGTTGGGTTGTTTGCACAAAATAGTAAAGCCATATGAAATGAGAACAAAGAAGAAAAAAGGGGGGGAAAGAAAAACTTCCGAATAGAAGTAACAGTAAATTCTGCGTATCCTTTCTGAAAAGAAAAGCACATACCACATAATATTGAAGATATTTCTTTTGTCAGTTCCTTTTCTGGATTGTCTGCACAAGATAGCAAACTCTTATCTTATGAAATGAGAACAAGGGAAAAAAAAACATACGAGCAAAAAACTTTCCTGAGCATGTAGCAAAAAGAAAAATTAGAATGGAAGTTGCTCAACATTTGTAAGAGCATGTAGCAAAAGAAACATAAACTAAATTCTAATAATGAAAATATTTCGAGCCGAGCCGACCACAACATTCCAAATTAGATCATCATTTATTGTTCGTTCCATTCTCTCGGCAACCAAAAAGGAATCACAAACGTTAAAACTAAAAGGCAAACGAATTTTCACCGGAAGGGGGCGCTCCGTCTAACTTGGAGGTGTCGATGCAAACTGCTTCGGAATCAGGCATGCGTTTAGAGCGCGAAAACGCTTTCAGTGATTCAATGACGCGGTCGGATGAAGCGAAGGCGGAAGAAGAGGGATCGAGCGAAGGAATGATTCGTTTTAGGTTTACTTCCTTGGAAGACTCCTTGGAAACGGATTTGACGGTTTTCTCTGCGGCCAATCGGAACAGTGAACTCAGACTCTTGACCTTTGAGGCCGGCATTTAGAACATCTCTCTCTCTCTCTCTCTCTCTCTCGATGTTTGCCAGGTGCAAGAGAAATGCCTTCTCTGCGAGTGAAGGTTTGGTTGGGACTTCGGCGGTGGCAATATATATTTATATATATATATATATAACTCGGTATCAGCATAAAAACGCTCTTTTATTATATTATAAATATTTTTTATTTTTATTTTTATTTTATTTTTATTTTTATTTTTTATATTAAAAATAAATAATATTATTCTTATCCTTACTTAAATATTAATAACAGTAATATGACAGATATAAACTCTATAATTACCCGTGAATGATGAAATGGTGCCTAATAAATTTTATTTTTTATATTTTAAATATATATATAATGTCAATTATACCATTCACATGGCCTCCCACACCATACTTGTTCTTATCGAAAATTATGTCTCCTTCAACTAGTCTTTATTCTTCTATCTATTTGATTAGGTATTTTATTTATTTATTAATAAATTTTAATTTTATTTATTTTATCTTATTTGTAATTTGCACTATTATAAAAATATAATATTTATTTTATAATTTAATAATAAATATTATTGTATTAATTTTTAATAATATTTAATATAATCTTAAATCAATTTACTAATATTTTTAAATACAATTATTTAACAAAATTGTTTAAAATAATTTCATAATAATAAATTTAATATTTTAATATGTTAAAAATAAAATTTCAACAACGATCGTATACAAAGTAATAAAATATATAAATCGATAATTAAATATACATACACAAAATTAATAATTAAATACATCAAAAAATTAAATACATACATACACAAAATCAATAATCAAACACACAAATCAATAACCAAATACATAAATATACAATACCATTCATCGAATACACAAATCAATAAAAAAAAATTCTAGAATCAAATACACAAACATTATCATTCAAAGTAATTGTTGCCATGTCTACTGGTCGTCGTTGTCGCATCTACTAATTGTCGTTGCAACTTCTGCTTATCTTCTGTCACTAAATGATGGTTTTATCGATAGTCATTTTTCTCTTTCGATCGTCGTTTCCGACTAGTTAGACACTTGGACCTCCTTCTCAAAATTTGCTGCAACCACAGGCCTATTTTTATGGCAAATTAGTTTGCATTAGCATTGAGATGGTCATTACGAGAGAGAGAGAGATGGCGAGGATGGACAAAATGGATTGTCAAATCTAGCGATGGGATGTAGTGATAATGAGCAACATTGGACATCTCCAAACTGACTTACCACCCTAAAAATTTAACTTAGCGAGGGTTTTGGCGAAGTGTTGGAGACAACCTAACAAATTAACCTTTTTTTGTGAATATATAAAAGGGTAAATTATGCGTGTTTGACAAAATTTCAAAAATTACTCTTTGCGGGTATGTAAATGGTAAAAGTTACTATGACTACTACTATTTTAGTCAAATCTATATTTTTACAGTGCACATTTATTTTGTTTGCAGTCAAACTTTTTGTTATTTTGACTATATCTTCTGAACTTGATTTTCTACTCAATTTAACTTTTGTACTTTAATCTCTCTCTTTTTTGTGTGGCAATTTAAAATTTTTATTATTCAAGACACATTCATGAACCTATATTTTCGAGTCAACTTAACTTCAATACTTTCATGTGTAAAAAAAAAAAGTAAAATAAGATAACAAAGTATACTTTAACCCAAAAATGAATGTTCAGGTGTATGATCGAAATAGTGAAATGTCCGATTTGCCATGCGAAATAAATATCAAAATTTAAGAGTTAAATCGACTGAAAAATACAGGATATAATTAAAATAACAAAAATTTTAAATAGCCACCCAAAAAAACGTGAGAGTATATGAGCAAAAATATAAGGTTGACCATTTTTATTAATTTTAAATTTTAAAAATAAAAAACATTATCTTCACAAATTTGGTTTCTAATATTTTAGATGTTGGTCACATGTTGGTAGGATAAAAAATTAAACTAATATTACATGTTACAATGGGTATTCTTATAGTACGTTTCATAAAAATATGTCAAAAATATCTTTCATATTTTAGCATTTATATAAAAAGAGACTTTCAAAAACCCAACAACTTCAAATTTTAGCATTTATATAAAAAGGCACTTTTATCTTTCTATCCCACTTTTTAGTTGATCCTCAAGTAAAATGATAAATTATGAATTTTAGTTAATCATCAAGTAAATTGATGAATTCATGACCATCATTGGTTTAATGATTTGAATTTTATAGCCCTTGAAATAGAAAAATATAATTGTTGTCGATGCATTTCTTATTTTTCTCACTAATTATTGTTAATTATTACAATTAAAATAACTAAAATTGTCCCGAAAGTTTAAGTTATATTTGAATGATTTCAAATGGTAATTTAATCATAGTTTGGAAGATAGTTAAATTGTTCCTTTCTTGTTTTGAATAATAAGTGTTGAATTCATTAGTTAACATTGAATCTAGTGACGAAATTGGGAGTTACAAAATAACTTGAATTCACGAAAACTCACAACACTTCGCCCAATTTGTTATAAGGTTTAACAATCATTGATTAAGATTTGAGCATACCTTCATTATTTTCAATTAGGGTTGAAAAAAAGAATCTTATTTATATCTCCATCCCAACTTCACCTTGATACTTTATCTATATATACATATAGAATTTTGATCTCTTAATCGACGTTACTTAGTTTATATTAAACAACGGTGATCTGGTAACTCAAATATAATGACATAAAATCTATCTTATCAAGTTGTTTAAAAAATTAAATAAATGAATTTCGCATAATTATTATATTTGAATTATCACGTCAATTTTACTTAATATAAACTAAATAATATTAATTAAAATATCAAAACTCTATACATATATATATCTAAATTGTATAGATATATAACCCATTAAGAGGAATCAAAAACTAAGAAGACTCGAAGGTAACACTTGTGATCGATTAGTTTAAATATGCTACCATCAATCTTTGACGATGCTAGTTAAAGTTTTGAATTAAAACATACACCATTCAATAAGCTTCCTTCACTTCACAAATCTAATTGCATTATAACTCCAACCCTTTACTTAAAACACTAGTTAAAATTGAAAATGACTAAACTATCCTCTTGCGTGAGCCGGTTGCTATATAAATAATTTTTTAAGATGAAAAAAGAAATGATATTTAATTTTATAATAATCTAAATTAGTAATTTTATTTTATAATAAAATGCCTAGATAAAAAATATCTGAATGGTGGGGCGGCCCAAAGGCATTGCCCCCCCCCCCCCAACTGAGGAATAATAATGAAATTTAAGGTTAAACAGAGAGAGACTCAAATAATGAAATTTAAGGTAAAAAAGGTAAAGCCGATCACCAAAGGCAATGATTGCGTACGCGGCTCGGGTGCGCCGGACCGGAGCCGAATCCCCTTCCGCTTGACTTTTTCGCCGGAGTCACTGACGTTGACGTCGGCGCCGACGACCAGGCTGTGCCTCTTCGTCTTCCAGAACATGATCCTGAACCTCACCCTCGTCGCCAAATCCACACGGAAAACCACCCCCGACCGGTTCCGAACGGCCTCCCACGGCATCCCTTGCGTTTCCAGCGACGGCTTCCGGTGAGTGTGCTTGTTGTGGCCCTGCCGGAACTTGGGGAAGGTCGTGTTGGCTATGGCGATGGGGCGGCTGCCGTTGGGGGGGCGGTAGGAGAGGGTGAAGTTTATCGCGTCGTAAAGGACTCCCTTGTCCTTGTTCTCGTTGTCGAGCTTGAGGTCGAAGAAGACGGAGTGGTTAGCGGCGGAATTAACGGCGATTTTGTTGAGGGCGGGGACGTAGAAGGCCTGGATGGAGCAGACGGGATTGGAGGTGCGGAGGCTCAGCCACATGAAGAGGGAAGTGAGCCCCGCCGTCAGGATGAAGCTGCAGCAGCACCGGCGGCACCCTCCTTCTGTGGGGGAGTTCGACATCTCCGGATCTCGCGGCCGACCACTGTCGGTTTGACGGAGGACGACTTGGAATGGAAGACTGAAGCAGCGAAGCCGTCAATTTGAAATAAGGGGTCAGAAAGAAATGCAGGGAATAATGTTTCTTTTTTTCTAATCCCTTTTGAAACAGCTGTTGGGTTCAGAGATTGGATTTGGGCTGCCCAACGCCGACGGTGTTCATTTTGGTCTAGATGGGAAGTTCCTATTGAATCGTAGCAGCCCAAACTCAGAAATTTGTTTCAATATGAAGACTGAAAGATTTGGTACAGATTTTTATGTTAGGGATATAGAGAGTATAGATACGTACGGTATATAGAAATAACTTGTTTGATATAAAAAAAAATAAAAATAGTTCTAACCAGCCACGATACAAGAAACATATACTATATACTTGACCACTATTATAACAGCTGATGTTCACGGTAACAAGAGTTTATAATTAAATGAACAACAACAGAGGTTACCAGACTAAAACAGCAAATCAGAGAAGATGGTTGAACAACACTGCTCCTAGTTGAAACGACAAGGAATCAGGAACAAATTTCTGGATCGTGGAAGAGGTAGGAACAGAAGTAGGTCGAGTCTCGCTTTGCGCTGTCCTGAAGACAGTTAGCGCCATGCACCGGCGACAAGCAGACTAGGGCGACTGTCTCAGCTGGATGAAACGACCTCTCCGGTGAACAACAGCCACGAACAACCGGAGCTAACAGAACTCAAGACGGGCTCACTTTCAGTGATGAAAAACTTGAGAATACCAAACTCTTCCAAAGCTCAAAGAAAAGAACTCGGTATGAGAGATAAAACTTGAGAAGAGATAACAATGTGAGAGCTTATGAGAACTTGTGAGAGCTTGTGAAGAATGAAAAACTTCACACCAATATATATAGGCACCCACCAAACTTGGAGACCAAGCCAATCAAGAAGTGCTTGGAGACCAAGTATTTCTAGAAGAACTTGGGGGCCAAGTTGTTCTAGAACATCTTGGGGACTAAGCAAGAAATAAAAATAAAATTAAAAATAAAACCACACACACACACATCCAACAATCCCCCACATGAGTGTGTGTGCACTAAAATCATACAAAACGACATGGATTCATTGAGAGCAAATGGATAAGTTATGCATCAACAAGGTGTCTTTTGGACTTGAACCTTCCTTAGTGAATGTCTATCGAATTTATCGAAGAAATAGTGAGACTAGCTCTTGAACTATCCTTTTGAAGGTAAATCGAGACAATAGACATCACACACAACATGTCTTAACCCATTGATTTCTATACGATTGTGTCATTTTGGTCCTGGACAGCATCTTGGATTTCATGAGAGCTCTAGAGAACCCAAGCCATTAAACAGTTCTCATAGAAGCGACCCCACTTCTACTCTCATATAGGGAAGCATTGACTAAGAGTACCCTGTCACTACTCCTCTTATATCAAGATATCAACCTTCCCTTTAACATCGGCATGACACACTCTTCAATTTCTGAGACATGGGGAGAAACTAAAAGTTTCATAGTGTGTCAACTATGACTTATTCCAGCCAGTTGGCCAATTTAACCTAGATCTTGGGATCTCCAGTCAACTAGGTTTGGTTACCACCGGAAAAGTCATTTAAAAGACTTTAACCCTATTCCCTTCGATGTAAATTTGACTTGCTCACGAGTCACTCCTTTCGTCAAAGGATCAACTAGATTTTCTTTCGATTTTACATAATCAATGGAAATTATTCCATTTGTGAGCAACTCTCTGACAGTGTTATGCCTGCGCCTAATGTGTCTTGACTTTCCATTGTAGACACTGTTCTTATCCCTCATTGAGGTAGCTAAGTTGTCACAATATATGCAAATGGCGTTAACAGGCTTTGGCCATAATGGAACGTCTTCGAGGAAATGACGAAGCCACTCAGCTTCTTCGCCTGCTTTGTCCAAAGCTATAAATTCTGACTCCATGGTTAACCGTGCTATATATGTCTGCTTTGAAGACTTCCACGACACAACAGCACCACCTATGGTGAACACATACCCACTGGTTGATTTAGTCTCTAAGCTATCGGAGATCCAATTAGCATCACTAAATCCTTCCAGTACATATGGATATTTTGTATATTGTAATCTATAGTCCAGGATGTACTTTAAGTACCTAAGTATCCTGACCAATGCACCCTAATGGTCATGCTCAGGATCGCTCGTGTATCTTGCTAGTCTGCCTACGGAGTAAGCGATGTCAGGTCTAGTACAATTCATGATGCACATCAAACTCCCAATAGTAAATTAGATCATCATTTATTGTTCGTTCCATTCTCTCGGCAACCAAAAAGGAATCACAAACGTTAAAACTAAAAGGCAAACGAATTTTCACCGGAAGGGGGCGCTCTGTCTAACTTGGAGGTGTCGATGCAAACTGCTTCGGAATCAGGCATGCGTTTAGAGCGCGAAAACGCTTTCAGTGATTCAACGACGCGGTCGGATGAAGCGAAGGCGGAAGAAGAGGGATCGAGCGAAGGAACGATTCGTTTTAGGTTTACTTCCTTGGAAGCGGATTTGATGGTTTTCTCTGCGGCCAATCGGAACAGTGAACTCAGACTCTTGACCTTTGAGGCCGGCATTTAGAACATCTCTCTCTCTCTCTCTCTCGATGTTTGCCAGCTGCAAGAGAAATGCCTTCTCTGCGAGTGAAGGTTTGGTTGGGACTTCGGCGGTGGCAATATATATATTTACATATATATAACTCGGTATCAGCATAAAAACGCTCTTTTATTATATTATAAATATTTTATTTTTATTTTTATATTAAAAATAAATAATATTATTCATATCTCTAGTAAACATTAATAACAGTGATATGGCAGTTGATATGAACCCTACAGTTAACCGTGAAGGATGAAATGGTGCCCAATAAATTTTATTTTTTATATTTTAAATATATATATATATATATAATGTCAACTATACTATTCACGTGGCCTCCCACAACCTCGTTGCTCTTATCGAAAATTATGTCTCCTTCAATCAGTCTTTATTCTTCTATCTATTTGATTAGGTATTTTATTTATTTTATCTTATTTGTAATTTGCACTATTATAAAAATATAATATTTATTTTATAATTTAATAATAAATATTATTGTATTCATTTTTAATAATATTTAATATAATCTTAAATCAATTTACTAATATTTTTAAATACAATTATTTAACAAAATTGTTTAAAATAATTTCATAATAATAAATTTAATATTTTAATATGTTAAAAATAAAATTTCAACAACAGTCATATACAAAATAATAAAATATGCAAATTGATAATTAAATACACATATACAAAATCAATAATTAAATATACACATACATTAAATTAATAATTAAATATATAAAAAAATTAAATACATAAATACACAAAATCAATAATCAAATACACAAGTCAATAACCAAATACATAAATATACAATACCATTCATCAAATGCACAAATCAATAAAAAAATTCCAAAATTAAATACACAAGCCTTATCACTCAAATCTGTTGTCACCACGACTGTTCCCTTCTCGTCGTTGCCGTGTCTGTTGGTCGTCATCGCGACGTCTACTCATCTTTCACCAATGGTGTCTACTAAATGGTAGTTTTATTCAGTCGTTTTCCTCTTCCAATCATTATCTCTGAGTAGTTAGATCATCATCTCAAAATTTGTTGCAATCAACGAGCTATTTCGATGACAAATTGGCTTGCATTAGCGTTGAGATGGTCGTTATGGAAGACAGATTGCGAAAGTGGACGAAATTGATTGTCAAATCTAGCGAATAGATGTAGCGATAATGACCAGCATTGGACATCTTCAAACTAAATTGCCTCACTCAAAAATTTAGCTTGGAAAGGCCTTTGGCGAAGCATTGGAGACAACTTGACAAATTATTTGCTTTTCACTAATATATAAAAGGGTAAATTCTACGGCCTAACAAAATTTCAAAAATTATTTTTTGGGGTATGATAATGGTAAAAGTTACTATAACTACTGCTATTTTTGGCCAAATCAATATATTTTACCTAGTATTTTTATTTATTTTTTTACATAATTATTTGAACTTTTTGTTATTTCGATTGCACGCCTGAACTTGATTTTCAAATCAATTGAATCCTTATATTTTAATCTATTTGTTTGTATAGCAATCCAAACGTTTCATTATTCCGAATACACCCATATACCTATATTTTTTAGTTAATTTAACTCATATACTTTTATGTGTATAAAAAAATAAAATGAGAAAACAAAGTATATTTTGGCCCAAAAATAACTATTCAGGGGTATAATCGAAATAATGAAACGTTTGGGTTGTCACATGAAATAAATGTTATAATACATAAATTAAATCAATTAAAAAATACAAATCTAGAGATATAATCAAAATAACAAAAAATTCAAGTTGCCACAAAAAAAAAAAATGAGGAAAGATATAAGTTTGATCATTTTTATTAATTTAAAAATAACAAACATTATGTTCGTCACATGTTGGTAGGATAAAAAATTAAACTAATATTACATGTTACAGTGGATAGTACGTTTCATAAAAATATGCCCCCAGAGATATCCTTCATATTTTAGCATTTCTATAAAAAGAGACCTTCGAAAACCCAATCAACTTCATATTCTAGCATTTATATAAAAAGGCCCTTTTATCATTCTGTCCCACTTTTTAGTTGATCCTCAAGTAAAATGATAAATTATGAATTTTAGTTAATCATCAAGTAAATTGATGAATTCACCATCATTGGTTTAATGATTTGAATTTTATAGCCCTTGAAATAGAAAAATATAATTGTTGTCGATGCGTTTCTTATTTTTCTCACTAATTACTGTTAATTATTAGAATTAAAATAACTAAAATTGTCCCGAAAATTTAAGTTATATTTGAATGATTTCAAATGATAATTTAATCATCATAGGAATCTAGTGACGAAATTGGGGGTTACAAAATAACTTGAATCCGCAAAAACTCACAACGCCTCGCCCAATTTGTTATAGGGTTAACAATCATTGATTAAGATTTGAGCATACCTTAATTATTTTCAATTAGGGTTGAAAAAACGAATCTTATTTGTATCTCCATCCCAACTTCACTTTGATACTTTATCTATATATACATATAGAATTTTGATCTCTTAACCAACGTTACTTAGTTTATATTAAACAACGTTAATGTGATAACTCAAATATAATGACGTAAAACCCATCATATCAAGTTGTTTAAAAAATTAAATAGATGAATTTTGCATAATCATTATATTTGAGTTATCATGTCAGTTTTACTTAATATAAACAAAATAATATTATTTAAAATATCAAAACTCTATACATATATATATATCTAAATTGTATTGATATATAACCCATTAAGAGCAATCGAAAACTAAGAAGACTCGAAGGTAACACTTGTGATCGATTAGTTAAAATATGTTACCATCAATTTTTGACGATGCTAGTTAAAGTTTTGAATTAAAACATACACTATTCAATTTCATTCACTTCGCAATTCTAATTCCATTATAACTTCGATCCTTTACTTAAAACCCTAGTTAAAATTGAAAATGACTAAATTACCCTCTCTTGCATGAGCCGGTTGCTATATAAATAATTTTTTAAGATGAAAAAGGAAATGATATTTAATTTCATAATAATCTAAATTAGTAATTTTATTTTATAATAAAATGCCTAAATAAAAAATATCTGAATGGTGGGGCGGCCCAAAGGCATTGGCCCCCCCAACTGAGGAATTATAATGAAATTTAAGGTTAAACAGAGAGAGTCAAATAATGAAATTTAAGGTAAAAAAAGGTAAAGGCGATCACCAAAGGCAATGATTGCGTACGCGGCTCGGGTGCGCCGGACCGGAGCCGAATCCCCTTCCGATTGACTTTAACGCCGGAGTCAGTGACGTTGACATCGGCGCCGACGACCAGGCTGTGCCTCTTCGTCTTCCAGAACATGATCCTGAACCTCACCCTCGTCGCCAAATCCACACGGAAAACCACCCCCGACCAGTTCCGAGCGGCCTCCCACGGCATCCCGTGCGTTTCCAGCGACGGCTTCCGGTGAGTGTGCTTGTTGTGGCCCTGCCGGAACTTGGGGAAGGTCGTGTTGGCTATGGCGATGGGGCGGCTGCCGTTGGGGGGCCGGTAGGAGAGGGTGAAGTTTATCGCGTCGTAAAGGACTCCCTTGTCCTTGTTCTCGTTGTCGAGCTTGAGGTCGAAGAAGACGGAGTGGTTGGCGGCGGAATTAACGGCGATTTTGTTGAGGGCGGGGACGTAGAAGGCCTGGATGGAGCAGACGGGATTGGAGGTGCGGAGGCTCAGCCACATGAAGAGGGAAGTGAGCCCCGCCGTCAGGATGAAGCTGCAGCAGCACCGGCGGCACCCTCCTTCTGTGGGGGAGTTCGACATCTCCGGATCTCGCGGCCGACCACTGTCGGTTTGACGGAGGACGACTTGGAATGGAAGACTGAAGCAGCGAAGCCGTCAATTTGAAATAAGGGGTCAGAAAGAAATGCAGGGAATAATGTTTCTTTTTTTCTAATCCCTTTTGAAACAGCTGTTGGGTTCAGAGATTGGATTTGGGCTGCCCAACGCCCAACGGTGTTCCTATTGAATCGTAGCAGCCCAAACTCAGAAATTTGATTCAAAGTTTGGTACAGTTTTTGATTTAAAAAATTGAAATCCAATCCAATTTTGATTTTGGACCGAAGATCGGGCAAATACAATAGTATATACATATAAGGGTACGTGAATGGTCGATTCGGTAAACGAGCTAAAAAAATTTGATTCAATTTATGAAAAGTTCGGTATAGTTTCTTATTTAAAAATTTGAGAACGAACAAATATAACAGTATATATATATATATATAGGGGGCGTAGAAATTGACAGTTCAATTTCACCGAATTGATCGAAATTCACTAACCGATTGAACTAACTTAAATCTACTAATAGATTAACCCTAAACATAAAAAATCAAATTGATAAATGACTGAAAAAATCGAAGTCAAAACGTATAAATTGAACCGAACTGATTAAATAGAAGAAAATCGAAATAATCAATAGAAAATACACAAAATCGAATAAGACGATATTGTTTTACAAATATCAAAATAACATCATTTTAATGATCGGTTAGTTCGATTCTTTCAACCAAAAAATCAAATTAAAAATCAAAAACTAAACTTTTGAGAAAAAAATAATCGAACCAAATTAATACAAGAAAAATCGATGTAAGTTCGGTCGGTTCAGTTTAATTAGTTCAGGTAAATCGAATTTTTATTATCCCTTATATACATATCATACATATATATAATGTATGTATATAATATACGTACGCGATATATATGCATTACATTCAATTACGTATACACACACTACTGTAGGTTAAGTAGCAAAAATAATTACTGAATTTTATATTAAATTACAAAAAGTCACTAAATTTTAATTTATAGTCAAAATGTCACTTAATTTTAATTTGTAATTAAAATATCACTAAATTTTATTTTATAATCAAAATGTCACCAAACTTCAATTTAGTACATAATTTCATAAGTACCATTAATTGTCATTAAAAGAATTTAACAAAATATTAACGTGACTAACAACGTGGGCGGCTAAACAATAATAATAATCACTGAACTTTATATAAAAGTATAAAAATATCATTAAATTTTACACTAAAGTACAAAAATATCACTCAACTTTTTACTAAAATACAAAAATGTCAAAATTTTGTTAGCCTTTTTTAATAACAATTAATGGTAGTTGTAAAATTATATATTAAATTTAATTTTAGTGAATTTTTAGTTATAAATTAAAATTCAAATTTTTTTATACCTTAATTAAAGTTCAGTAACCTATTTCCTTAATACCGTGTGTTAATTGGGCTAAGGAATTCGGTTGGTCTTGCGGTTTGATCCGACCCACCTGAGTCCACGCATAAAATGACAAAAGTGTCCTTGGAGGTGGCTTTATCTTTCAAGCGAAGTAATCAGTAATAACAGTTCAGAGGCAATTTTCCACCACATAACGTTACGACTCGATCTGAGGGGCAAAAGGAAAAGTCTATCTTGTCTTGCTTGTGAAAATAATTGCTACTTTATGCTTATTTTGAATTTACAAATTTACCCTTTAATTAATTAAATATATAACATTTCGCATTGAGCAATAAAAAAGATTAGAATAATTTACTCTGATTGGTCTACGTGAACTTCTTAGGGGTCATCAATCTTTAAGATTCCCCAGCTTAAACACGCTTAATCCAAGAATTCTTTACCTATATTCAGTCCAAAAAATATCTAACTAGTTGCCTCGAGAAATATAAAGGATAAAAACAACTTACTCTGATAGGGTTACGATAATTTCATAGGGATCACCCATCATTAAGCTTCCCCGACTCAAGCATGCTTAACTCGGGAATTTTTTACCTACATTCAGCCCAAAAGATATTCAGGTAGTATTATTTCATTTTTTACTTATTCTCAATGTATACTACCATTCTTTAGGCTCTTAGGGTATTATTACATTATCCCTCATCGAGCATATGACGTCCTCATCATGCGACCTTATAACTGATCTCAGTTCTCCCCGGTCCAGTACCCCAGCCTTTAACTGGTACACAATCCCAAAACACGGTCAGGTTGCTCTAATACCAGCTGTAACATCCCGCATTAAGCGATAAAAAGAACCAAAACAGCTTATCCTAATGGGGTCTATGCGAATTTCTTTAGGGGTTACCCATCTTTAAGCTTCCCAGTTCAAGCACGCTTAACTCGTAAATTCTTTGCCTAAATTCAATGTAAAAGGTATTCATTTGATGTTATTTCACTTTTTATTTATTCTCAATATATAATATCATTTTCTAAGCTTTTTGGCGATATTACAAAATATTTCCTAATATAATAATACAAGATGGATTGATTGAAGCCTAAAACCATGCCTTAAAATTGGACAATTTAAAATATAATGAATTTTTAAAAATTTTCAGATAAAAATATATCAAACAGCCAAGATTAATATTTTCTAACATAAAATATAATATTTTAAAACAATGTACGTTATAAAAGGGTAAATAAATTTTAAAAAAATGCATAAAAACCAATTAGCATTTTAGTACTTTGAATTTATTTATGTTTTTTAATATAAATATTTTTTATAATTTTAAATAAAAAATTCTCCATTCCAAGGATTTTTTTTATAAAGAGAGAAGAGTTTCTATCTTTGAGATGACTAATAACTATAAAAAAGAATAAAATTAATAATAATAAAATAAAATAAAATAATAAAAATATGTAAAAAGAAGCCAAAGACTAGGACATGGCAGAACCTCTCGGGCAAGGCAGAGTCTCTAGGGAGAGTCAAAACCTCTATCGACTTGATTGAGGCTCCTGAATGACCAGTCGTGGGGCATTTGATGAAGAAACGTGTAGTTTTATATCTAATGTTCATTTTGAAAAACTCTCAAAAGATAAGAGTTATTTAATAATAGTTCTTATCCCACAGTAACAAGAAGCCTTACCTCTTTCGAAAACTATTCCTATAAAAAGAGGAATACCCCCAAGTAAGTTGTTCTTACTTGTTGAAAAGGTAATATTAAGAATTGGTGAATTAAGCTTATCCTAAATTTTTTAAATCAAATGAAAATGTAAAATAATAGAAAAAAATAATATCAAAGCAAAAGAGAAGGAGATGATAGATTTATAGCAGTCTACATTCACTATCTTGACACATACCAATACTTTTGAAACAATCACTAATCTAGTGTTTTTTTTTTTAAGAGACAAACACTATCATCTATAACTTACAAAGAAGAAGCAATTATAATTCTAACCCCATACCTTCAAATCTCACTTTACAATTCATAAAAGAATAAATCAGACAAAAATGTCTAAAGATACAAGAATGATACAAGATAGAATCCACAAAACACTTAAAAGTTATTTTTCGAACTTGAAGATGTAGGTTTTGTCGTTTGAATAGCTCTCAGCAAAAGAGCAGATGACTGTTTGAGCTTGGGTGTTTTAAAGTTTATATATCTGTCACTTAGTTTCAATTGCTCCTCGTCCTACCTTCCTACAACTTTGATCGATCTTGTATGTATATATAAAATAAGAGAATTTTTTTTTATTTGTAACAAATATCATCGGCTGCTGTCTTTTTCAAATTTCAAATTTAAACAAATATATTCAAATAGAAAAAATGGCATAAAATCTCTATCAACAAATATGTATATTCACATCAATATTTCTTGAATACGTGTGCAACATTTAGAACATCAAATGTATCTGTCAAATTGTTCAAGAAGAAAAGTAATATAAAAAGATTTTAAATTCACACGGACATATTACTCAAGTATGAAATACTCGTAGTCAAATAACTTAAGTAAATAGTTGAGTAATATGTCGAGTTACTCAAGTATGTACTTTCAATACTTTAGAGTTTTCAATTTTTAACACATGATAATGGAGTACAAAGATAAGTTAATATGTAATATCATCAAGTGATCAATTATTTTAATCAAAAAATTGAGAAAAATATATTAAGATAACATATTTATTATCAATATATAATTACTTAAGTATTGTTCAATATTAGTCGAGTAATATTTGCTCATTTTCGAGTATAAAGTTTAAAAATCAACTACATACATTTAGATGACTTAAAATCTCTTTTGCATCAAAACACATTCGTCAAGCCTCTCTACTTATTAGTTGATTATACTTTTAATGGGTCTTTGTTGTTATATAAGAAGTTGACTAATAATATGGGAAATTAGTTAAGTAATCATTTGATATTAGTTGAATACAATATAGAGAGTTCTCCGTATCCTAACAATGAGTTGACTACTTACAATAATAGTCGAGTGATATTTTGAGAGCATAATCTAAGAATCGACTAACATAACATATTAGTTGAGTGCAGTTTTACTCATTTTTGTTTTTCAAGTCGACTATTTTCATATCATAGTCGAGTAATATAGATCTAAAATTGGTTCTTCCTACATTTTCATTCAATTAGTTGAGTAATAACATATATTACTCTAGTAACATTTACACTTTGAGTTAAATACACATTTGAATATTCTTAACATTTTCATTACATAGTATTGTTTTCGACAAGCATCAAATTAGCCTTCTAAATACAATATTACTGATATCAGCGATATGTGAATTCTTCAACAATCCGCCATCTATTGACTTAAGCATCAGAGTGTTTGCGCAGAGATCTTCATACGACACCTAGCGATGTTATTCTTTGCAGGAATTTATCAGCATGAAGACAGATTCCTCGAAACTCTAAATATTAATATTATATTCAAGGAACAACAGTTTGTATTATTACACTTTTTTAAAATTCTTTGAATTATATTAAAAATTATTGTATAAACTTAATCTACTTATGTAAAATTGATTAAACCAATCAAAGACACGATAAATTTTTTTTTTTTATAATATAGCTCAAACGGCTTAAATTATTTTTTATACAAATAACATTTTTGTATATTTTTGTAAAAAAAAAAATTGGAATAAGATAAAGGACATGGTGATTTTGTACTTACGTGAGAAATCGGCGGAGGCCAATCTTGCCGCCAGTGGCGATGACATCCTGCTGCACTTGCTGGCGGTACTCTCCAAAGCTGAACTTCCTGTAGATGGAAGGTTGATGACAGGGCTGAATGACGGTTTCATTGGATGGACACAGAAAGTATCCGATAGAAAACCTTTCCACCCGATGATTGCTCACAACCCTGTGCTCCATGCTCTTGTACACCCCATTGCTCCATGCCTTTCTTGTCCCCAAATAGTAAAATTTAATTAGTTTTATATCTAAATAATTTCATACTTTTAACCTCGGGTGAACTACAAAATATTATGTTTTAGTAATATAAAATGTTGGATTTATGCCTCTAAATTCAAAGCCCAAAGCCTATTTTAGGCCCTTTATCTATAAATGAGAATAGGGTCTTGCATTCTCTGTATGTATAAAATATTTTTATATATGTGTATTGAATACGAAGAGAGAATTAAAAAGAGAAATCATTGTACTCAAAACAATTTATCTCAGTGGATATGAGATTTTCTATCTCATTGATGTAGATTTATGCCGAACCACATTAATTTTTCGTGTTTTTAATATTCTCTTTGATTTATATACATATATATACACGTATATACACACAGGAGATTGCAATCAAATCATTACACAAAATTATGCAAAAAAAAAGTATAAAAAATTAGAATAATATACAGAAAAAACATTTATAAAAAATTAGATTTAGGGCATATAAGATAAATCAACAAAAAGAATCTAGAAAATAGGCATATAAGTTGACGGCAAGATTTCATTGGGTATGAATCTTAAACATGTATTTCTTAAATTAAACAGAATCAAAGTAGATTTTTTGTAATTAAGTTGACAATAAATTCCATGGAAAATATATATTATGACAAATCCTAAATAGGTTTCTATAATTAATCAACCCATTTTTTATAAAAAAAAAAAAAAAACATTTTAGATCATTCTCCAAATTCTCCAGTGGTGGCGTGCTCATCAGCGTGTGCAATTTAATGGATGATTCATGAGGATGAAGTTGATGTGTGAGAAGAAATAAAGAGATGAGAAAGATACCTGAAACAGATCTCCAATGATGATGATTAAAGAATCAGGATTAGGTTTGATGTTAACCCACCTGCCATCTTTCACCACCTGCAATCCTCCCACCTGATCTTGATAGAGAATTGTGAGGAAGTCGCTGTCTGTGTGTGGCACCAGTCCAAACACTTGGGAAGATATTGGGCATGGTGGGTATCTGTTCAGTCGCAGATAACATGAGCTGCGCAAGCAGTTCTTGGAGAAGAAAGTGGGTGAACAGCCAAGGTTTTCTGCTAGAATCTCAGCTATCCCTTGAGCCAGCTCTGAAGTCGCTTCTGCAAATTCTGCAATCGTCTTGCTGCAATTAAAGTGCGCGCGCACACGCACACAACCCATTAGTTTATTCCCTGTGGACTTGAGAAATTCAATAATTTGTCAATTAAGAAGTGGAAAACGCTTTTCTCACATATTTTTTTGTACGGGAAATGCCGTTAATGTGCCGACAATAGAGTAGTCTTTGTGACTATATGCTGTAAAGATGATAGTTTCTATGCCCAATAATATGGTCCTTAAAGAGAGGTTCTAAAGCTATCCCATCCTTAACTTTTTCATAAAAAACATAACTATTTGCATAATTACATAAATTCTAACTTTTTGTTTAGTTTTATTGAATAAGAAAATATCGTTGTTTGTCCCAAAATTTTGTTTAAAGACAGTCAAAGTAACGTGACACGAGAGTTGTTGCAACTATATATATAGTTATTATACTCAATATATAGATTGATATTATTGAGAGATTCTAAAGGATATTAATTCTATGCAAATGAATTAATTTTCATGAAATTAAGGTGTGTAATTTAAAATTCAGTGGAAAATTCCAAGAAGGAAATTAAAACACCCATGTACGCAGTAAGCAACCCTAATTGGGGGTGATTGGCTCCAAGAAGACGAGTGTATGAAACCCTAATTGAGGATGATTTGGAAGATGATAACGATCAATGATTTTTTTATGGTATAATGTGATTCAGCACTGATTATATAATTCAAACTCGATTAAACTTGTCTAGATATATAATTATTACCATCAAATCATGCCGACATGATTTTTTGATTATATAAAAATTGCTGAAAGAGATATGCATGAAAGCTTCTTGAAGATCATAATCATAGCTCCATACCTAAGAGTACTGTTGAGTAGCTTCAACTTCGCTAAGTTTTCTAGAGGTATGTGGAAAGCTTCGGACCACGAGAACTGCGTCAGGGAACTGGCCGTTGGAGTTCCCCAACGGTAATACTCCGCCGGCAAATTCGGAAACCTGTCGTTCGCTTTCTTGTGGAACGGTATCCGGAAGAGCTTCACCTGCTCGCGCTTAATCCTCGCCAAGATCTCGCGAGGAATACCGTGATTCACGACCTGGAACAGCCCCCACTGGTTCGCGGCGCCGGCGATCTCTCTCTTGCAGCACTCTTTCTGCTCCATGTCGCCTGCGCTTAGCCACCGGAGATCAACGACTGGTGGCGCACATTCGTCGGCCATAACCGGTTCATTTTCATGCGCCGCCTTTGAATTGCCTGCTTTTTCCGCGAAGCTTGAGAAGAGATTCTTGTACTTTTCATGGAACGGTGGATCTGATTCCATTGTTAATCGACGCTCGAAGAAGAGGATAAGAGGCTCAACGTCCCAATTCTGGATATTCTCGTATTATTAGGACAATAAGGGTTTATACTGTATTCCTACATCCATGTATGTATACATACATAATATTTACAAGCATTCTTTGGTAAAAGTTTATTGAGTAACGTTTGACTAAGTATTTGTTAAATTATCATTGGCTCGAGAAATAAAATTTATACATCCGACCAACAATCTTTGATACGATTGTAAATTTTTGCATCCGAAGAATATAAAGTAAGAATAATATGATACCAAAATGTTATTTTGATACTCGATTGTGACATTTTTTATTGTACTCATATATTAATATGAATAAAATATAATATACCAATACATGAATGTCACCGAAAATATCATAGTTGAGTCACTTCATGACGCCTTCTTCCCCACCTTGGGATATATTTTAATTATAATATTTATATAAATAATATTTTATAATCTATTATTAACAAGATATAAGATATTTTTATAATATAATTATCAATTAATCACATCATTTTATATAGAATTATGTTTAAAATTTGTTATACTTATCTCATTACCATACAAAAAATTCCTCGTCTTTATACTATTGAACTAAATTAGTTACAAAATAAGATGGTGAGATTATCTGAGACTAACTGGGAAAGCTACTCTGATATTTAAATCATAGGTAAAACAATAAAACGTAAGAAACTGTAAGATCACAATTGAAAATATTTACTTAAAAAGAAATATATTTTTATACCTTAGTATAAAGATAATACTTTATTTATGATTAAGTTTTCCTTGTTGGATAGTGTTTAGGACTAGTTATATCAAACAGTTTTGAGGAGATTAACTTTATCCCGTAAAATCGTCTTCTTAGGATTTAGGATAAATAATTTATTCCTAGTCGATTGAGATTAGGATAAATCCTTAAATTATAAGAAATAACTTATAACTATAAGTTTTCCCTTAATTCTAAGAGAAAACCTTAGGCACATCAAGTATTATAATCTTGAGTAGGATCGATTTGCACTTAAGCCTTGTAAAATCTCTTTATTTAGATCGGGCTTGATCCAAATAAAATATCGAGATTGAAAGTGGCTCAAACAAACAAATTGAGACCAAGCATGATCTAGATAATGGGACAGATGTACATGTGTCAATTAAATAGTTATATTATAATATTAGTGATAATTAAAGTCATATTGTATCATTATCACCTAAACAATACAACAACTGTCACTATATCCTTTACTTGTTTAGTGACATAATAACATTAACAAAATTACGTCATATCTTTGTGTATTTTTTAAATATAAATAGTTTAAATATAAAATTATTTTTTTAAAATATTATTTTAATAATATTTTAGCCAGCTCTTCATTGTTGATTGGAGCATTTAGGCTTTGTTTGGAGAAATTTATTAATGCAATGAAAATAAATAAATATATTAAAAAATAAAATAATTAAAATTGATGAGGATTTGAACCTCAGGATGAAAATATAAAAAATTAGATATATAAATGTTGAGATTCGTTTTATCCGTATATAATATTTAAAGTGATAAGAATTTTAAACTCAATCATATCCAATTCAAACAATGATTATACTTTTCATTAGTTCTTCTTGGTTCCGAAGTATTTTTATCGATCATTGAACTCGAATTTATTTGGACTTACTTTACCTACAAAAGAAAGGTGGGGTTCGATCCAATGATCGATCTTCTGACGCTCAACTCAGTCATTATATTTAAGATAAAATGACTGAGTTACGTGGTCGATAAATGTCGAGAATTATGTTACATAAATGATTGAACTTGATCCTTTATGTGAACTTGATAAGTCAATTACACCACATGGGTGTAGCTTTGGGCTCAAACCCTTTTTGTGTTACTTGTTTAGATAATTTTGGATTGAGCCTTAAACCAATTTTAAACTGGTCAAAACTTAATTTTGTTGGGTCTCTCGATTAAATTAAAGTCTTACCCCCAAAAGCAACATTTTTGTATTGGGATGCCCCCATCATCACCATAAAGTTTGCTTTTACTTTTATTCTATTAAATATCTTCCAAATAGGGAGAGACAGAATGAAAAGCTTTTAAAGAGGGACAGAAGGATAGTGATTGGGGAACGTAGTGGGTTCCCAAAGTCGGTGAAGTGCCACAATTCGATTATTTAATTTAATAAATGTTAAATGTTTTAATCTATGAAATATTAACAGGTAAGTGGGTTTAAGAATACACTAAACTTTTCAAATTTTATCCTTTTATCAAACCCCATTGGGCTCCAATATTAATGTTTTTTTGTCCAGTAGTGGGAATCCAATTTTAATCTAATTTCATTTGATATTGGGGTTCCAAACGGACCCTTGGAGAAGAACAAGGGGAGGATGTAATGATTGGGAGCACCTTGAAAAAGAAAAACATCCATCACTTGCAAGTTGCAGCTGGCTTGCAGCAGTGAAGAGGGCATCCTCCAAAGCATTATTACACTGCCCTTGACCATTCCTTTTTGTTTCTTCTGCCTGCCCAAATCAAGCGAAAATTTTAAAATGTTCTAATAAAATATTAACAAATTAAGGCTATTAACATGAAAAATTTAAATATTTTTATCTAAAAATTTTAATTTTTGTAATAAAGTCCTGATTTAATTAATTAATTATAATTTTATCCATGATCGGATTTAATTCTAGAGGCGTCTAAGACCCACTGACGTAATATGTTACTTGACATTTTAAAATATTTTGAGTGAACTCTATATGCACACATGTAAAAAAAATAAAATAATATTAAATATATATTTTATGTGTGTGTCATAGATATATTTACAAAAAAAAGGCAGGTGGAGGACAAGGATGACAATTTCGAAAGGTGGCAATAGCGACAGACGACGATGTTGGGCTGGACGCGACGACCAATCTAGAAACTGGAGGTAGTGATAGAGGTCGATCTGAAAGAAGGCTGAATCTAGAAGCTTAATAGTTGACGTCGATGGGGCTGGCTTAAGTGACCGATAATGAGGGCGAGGCAGTAGACAAAGGACATCATCTACCAACAAGAGTAGAAGATCGTCGGTTGCTTCCTATGAGGTGGCCTTGACTAGAAAAAAGCCCAGATTGGTGGTGACTCCAGCTTCCAGATCGATCGTCGTTATCGTGAGTAGGAGAAAATACAGATCAATCGTCACCTCTAGCTTCTAGATCGGTCCTCACAGTCGCCATTAGTCGTAGCAGTCGTCGCCATCACTGTCCTCTTTCGTCACTGTCACCGTCATTCGCCCGCCTACTTCATTCTCTC
Source organism: Diospyros lotus (assembly GCF_014633365.1). Taxonomy (NCBI): domain Eukaryota; kingdom Viridiplantae; phylum Streptophyta; class Magnoliopsida; order Ericales; family Ebenaceae; genus Diospyros; species Diospyros lotus. The sequence goes on along the minus strand of NC_068352.1, from coordinate 814,882 downwards.
TAGGCAAATATATATAATTCATTTTATTATTTTTCATGCATGTATGTGGGGCCACTCAAAATGTTTTAAAATGCCAAATGGCATGTCATGTTAGTGGGTCGTCGACGCCTCTCAAATCATATCCAAATTGTGGATAAAATTGCAACTAATTAATCAAATTAATATCTTATTGTCAAAATTGAAACTTTCAGAAAAAATTGTAAAAACGCAAAAAGATTTGAATTTTTTATGCTAACAGGCCAACAAATTATTATGTGTGTTTCCACCCAATTTGATACGTTAAAATGTTGGTCTTCATTCTCAATAACGAGTTTAATTTATCTTAATTTCTCTTCTTACCTATCATCTTATTAAACTTATTGCTTGACACTTTAGCAAAGTTTTCAGTTTTTTCAAACTCGTTATTAGAACTAGCATGTTTTATTATATCTCGTTATTGTTAGAACAAGTTTGAAAAAATCCTTAAAAATTTGCCTAATCATCAAGGGGAAGTGTAGAAAAATTTCTCTATCCTCATTCAATACACTATTTCTTTCTTGTTTATGTTATTCCCAATCGTAACTTTCACTATCTCTTGCCATTATCTCTCATCTCACCACTGTCTGTTGCATCTCACCATGCCTGTTACCTCTCTTAGTGGTTGGGTTCAAGTTGGCACCCAAGTTTCATATCAAAACGAGAAAAATAAAATGAAAGGGAAAATTGCTTTCATTTTAGGTTAAGACGAGAACTTAGATGGAGATGAAAAATAACGATTGTGAGATTAATTTATTTATCTCAATCATAATCTTTCACTATTTTAAGGTCAATCAATGTGTTTTTATCAAGATAAAAGATAAAAAATAATATAAAAAATTATATATCTTGTAAGATTCAACTTAATTTTTGATTTAAAAATTACTATTTTTTAGATTAAAAAATCAACCAATATAGTTTTATTTTGGACTGAACTGATGTTTTTGTCTCATTTTCTTGTATATACCAAAATTTGCACACCTTTTTAAGTGTTAAAATATTATTATTATTATTATGAATTAGGAAGGTGACATGAAGATGATGAGATGATCAGTCGGCAATCCCCAATAGATTGGGCCCCACTTGTTCTTTTTATGCTAAGTGGGGAATCATTCTATGTATCAATCAATGATAATTGCGTGCCTTGGTTGACCATCAGCCAAGAATCACCTGGAAGCTGCCTATGCCCATTCAATGAATCTTTCCCTTTTATTATGTTTGAACATTATAATTTTTTTTTTTAAAATTTACTTCAATTTTAAATGAACGATTAAAAATGATGTGCACGTGGCAGCTTACGAGAAAAAGGGTCTCAAGAAAATCTTAAGAATTATTAGAAAACTCCAATAATAAACATCTTTCAAAAGAGAAGACATCTTTCAAAAGAGGATCAAAGAGTCATCAAGATTATAAAAGAAACAATATCGACAATTTGATAAGAATATTTCGAAAGACTACAATTGTCATGTCATTAGAAAAAGAAAGAACCAAACTCATGTGATGATTTTAACCCTAAGAGATTAACTCCCTACGAAGATAAACAAGTTCACGAAGAAGTCTACGTCGAAAAAGCAATTATGTCTTTAAGAGAGTCTTATGAAAGATAGTAGCTTGGCGATTTAAAGATACCTTTCTTTTCACGAGACCTTGAAGGAAGAATAGAGAACTATTGATGTGTACATGGGCTTAAGACTAAGGAAATGAGACTATTTGGGAGACCCTATTGAGTTCTTAGATGACCATTTCGAAAACTCTAACAACAAGAGGCAAAACACCTTTATCGAAAGGATCAAAGCCTCCAGAAGAATCCTTAAAGTCTCTCGAAGAATAGAGATGTGCAAACATATTTTTATCATATTTTTCGATAATTATGTAACAGATGGATAAGTGTCAATTTAAAAAAATCCAGGACAGTTATCACCACCTCTTTAGCTCACTTATAAATAATTAAAAGCTCAATTATCGCAGATAAGACACTTAACCTTACTAAAAAACTTTGTAATTTTGTTTGAAAATTTGACTTAAAACATTAGATTGCGTGCATAGAAATTGTCCTATACCCTCTGATCATTTCTTTTTTTAGTAGAATAATTGGGGTTGAGACAAATTTGACAATATACATTATATCGCTACGTTCAAGTAAAAACAAAAGCTTATTTTAGTAAATGTTCGAATAAATCTAATTTCTATAACTCAAAATATGAATATTTCCAAATTGTTTTAACTTTAAATGAATAAATAAAATCACTTATTGATCCATTGCCATCGCTACGCACACATTCTTGATCGTGATTATATTAACAAAATTAGAACTCATTACTTCTAAACAGTAACTAATTTTTTAAACAATTTTACCATTACATCGATACTCATTTTATTAAATTTCACATAAAAAATAAAAAAATAATTGTAATTACCAATTGTCACACTAGATTACACAAAAATGAAAATGAAAAACGTTTCAGATATGAAACGAAAATAGGAAAATGATATTTTTCTAAAAAGGAAGAAAATAGAAATGTAAGATAAACTGTAAATTTTAAAAATATAGAGATATATATGAAAAATACTTAAAAATATAAGTGTTAGAATAAAATAAATAAATGTGTATGTAATTAGTTTATAATTTATATGATATAAATATTATTATAAATTGTAAACCCTAATTGCAAATTTGCAGCTTGTTTGTTGAAACTGAAGGTTGGAGCAGCATTTTTGTATCTATTTTTTTGGGCTTTCGCTGGTTGTGGTTGTGATGTCTTTTAGTTCTGTTTCTTCTGGCCTTGCTTGGTTTTTATGTTTTAGATTATTCCAATTTAGTTTGTAATTATCATTAGCGTATATCCGAGTCTAAAGGCACGATATAAATAATATTAAGATTAAAATATAATTATAATTTATATATATTATGTTAAAATTTGTGAAGAATTTATAATAATTTTATTTGTATTAAACGCTTTATAAAACTCAAATAAAAAACAAACATATAAGATTTATAATATTCACGAATATTGTAAATCAAAATATAAGAGTAAGTAAAAAAAATTATAAACAGTGAACAAAAAATAAAAATTAAAGTTATTATATATTTGTTAAAGTTTTATAATAAAAAAAAATTACTAAATCTATATAATAAAACACATCAATTAGTGTGTAAAAGTAAAAAAAATTAAATCTATATAATAAAGCACAAATTAAATAAAAAATTAAATATTAAACAATATATATGTATTCTATAATTCCAAACAAATTAAATATAAAAAAAATTAAATATCAAATAATACATAACAGTCAGCACTCTATAATATAAAAAAATTAAAATTAAATTACACATCAATTAATGTTATTGACATCAACGGGGGGAATCCCAATTCGGGGTCGGAGAGAATCTTTCGTTCCTTGATCGCGCATGGTTAGGAAAGCCTTGGGTTCCTGATAGTGAGTGGTCGGAACCTTTTGATTTTTATATTATTTTAATTAAACAAATTATTGTAATAAAATAAAAATAAAATTAAAAAAATAATATGAATAAATGAATTCTTTTTGAATACCTGCATCTTTAAGTAACTCAATTTCATATTTCTTTAACCAATTTCACATTTCTTTAAGTATAAAAAATTCAACACCTAAAAATAAAAATATTAAATTTTGAATTAAGTTTCTTACTTTGATATCATTATTAAATATTAAATGCTATTGTGCCCACATTCGAATGCATGAGAGAAAAGAAAAAAAAGCATGAAAGTGACACCCAAATGTGCTCCATGCCTCATCTGAATATTCACAAAACGTGAGAAACCCATATGAGTGACATCCAAATGTGTAAAAATGAAGTATATCTACATCCAAATAAAGTATTGATATTTAGAAATTAAAAAGATTGTATATTATTTTTTTTAAAAAAAAGTAAATTTGAAAAAATATTTGGAGAGCCCTCAACTATTGCTGGTTGAGGGCTTAAAGGGCCCCCGACAACAGTCGATCGGGGGCCCACGGGTCAAGGGTTTGTCGAATTGTTTTTGGGGGTTCCTCGAACCCCTTATCGCTACTGATTGGGGTTTATGGGTCGGCCACTACCAACGGCTGACTGAGTGTATATATGTGCCTGTGTGTTTAAGGGCGATAGCAACCGTCAACTATCAGCCACAATGAGAGCAAGAGGGACTGTGTATATATATGTGCCTATATCAAAAAAATAGAGAGAAAGAAGCCCAAAAAATAGAGAGAAAGAGTAAAAGTTGAGAGCGGAAGAAGAATAGAAAAGGTAGACAGAAGCAAGGATAGAGAGATAGGAAGGAATTGTTAGACGAGAATACAAAGTAATCTCAGCCATTAAAAATATATAAAATTCATCTCAACCATTAAAATGTCTCTCTCTTACATTTTATACATTTTCAAATTCATGTCTTAAAGTGAATTTTATAAATAATAAACACAGTTTTTTATTTAAAAAAATTGAGATTCTTAATATTAATAGTCTCATTTAATTGTTTGGTGCATATTAACTTAATGGCTAAAAATATAATCAAAACAAATTAAAAAAAACCCATGATAAAAATATAGTCCAATATACATATGGGTTGAGATAGTCAAATGAGGCCCAAAAATAAAACTGATCCATTTTATTTAATAAAATAAATGCCCCAGGCCCAATTCAAGCCCAGCCCATTTGAAATAAATTCATTGCCGCCCCAGATGCTCTAATGGATCTTTTATCAGATCAGGCGGCCCAGATCTGACCCGACAGCCCAGTCCGACCCAAACTAATCTAGGTTTCGTGTTGCCTCCTCCTCCTCTCTATAGCTAGGTTTCGTGTTGCCTCCTTTCGTTCTTGCGCTGCCGCCGACTGCATCTTCCTCCTTGCACAGCCGCTGACACAGCCTCTGTTCTCCAACGCCGGCCGCTTTTTTCCTTGACTGCCGGCGGCTTTATATATACAGACACACACACACACAGGTATATGTAAATTACATACATATAATTTATATATACACACACGGCTTTATATTACTATAAATTATATGTATATTACATACATATAATTTATATATAATTTGCCAGCCGCTTTCAGCATGATGAACATAGACACACACACCCAGCCGCTTTAAGCATGATGAACACAGACACACACAGAGAGGTATATATATATTATATGTATGTATATTATGGTATTACCTGAACACACACACACACACACACACACACAGGTATATATAAATTATATGAGAGAAAGAAAGAAGATAGAGATTGAGGCGAGAAATACTCTGCCGACCCACCGCCATTGCCAAGGTCGGCCGACCCAGCGAAGCTTGGTTTCCCCGACCCCGGGTCGGGGAAGCTTGGGTTGGCGGTGGGTCGGCCGCCATCGCCAACCCACCTCGCTATATATACGCACACATATAGATATATACACACACAGAACACACACATATACATAATATACAGACAAAGTTAGTATATAAACACACACACATACATATATACAACAAACATCACATACCTCTAAGATCTGGCCGCAGCAGCGAACTGCGGAGGGAGGGTGGGTGGGTGCGTCTGTGAGAGAGAGAAAGAGAGAGGGAGAGAGAGAGAGGCAAGGAGTGAGTGGGTGGGTGGGAGGGAGAGAGAGAAAGACAGTGGGAGAGGGAGAGAGACACTGAGATGGCTGCGCTTGGGCGGGAAAATTTTTAATCTTCAGCCATTGAAATGTGAGAAATTGATCCCAACCATTAAAATGTCTCCCATTTGAGACATTTTAAAAAACTGTTGTGTGTTGTTATATTGCTTCGCCCCGTTCACCGGAAACACGTTTCGAGCGGGAAACACATTTTCCATAATTTTTTGTAAATTGCGAAAGGACCCCGAAATGTTTTGCAATTTACAGAAACGGCGTGAAAACCGTTTGGGGACGTCTTCGTCGTTTCCGAAACGGAAAACGGTTAAAAAACGCGGAAAGGGGATTGATCGTGTAAATGGGCCTGCTGCTGGCCCCTTAGTGTATGGGCTTCAGTGTATTATAGTAAACTATGGCCCAAAACTTCAAGTTTTCAGTAACTTTGTCGTCACCATCTACAGCCGCGAAAGCATATACAGAGAGAGAGAGAGAGAGAGGGATGGGCGATGGTAGAAAGTTGAAGAGGGAAGAACCAGAGAGAGAACACGCTGCCGAAGAATCTCGAACCAATGCTGGTAAGGTCCTACAATGCTTTCTCCTTTTTTGAATCGAAGTTGTCCGCGTTCTGGCTAGATGACTTAAAACCCTTTTCGTTCCTCACCGGCGACGAAGGATGTAGGGCAACCGAATATCCCTAGGCTCTGTCGAGCAGCATTGATCTGGAACTAGATGGAACCTCAATTGCGTACATACACACAAGCACTTACCCTCTTCGTTTCATATTTTTGAATCTTAGTGATGATTGAGATTTTGACTTCAATCGAGATGAGACAGCGAACTGTGTTCATCCCGGTTGCCGGCTTGAATGCAAGAATCCAGTCTGAATTACGAATCCCCAAACAAATTGCTTCCTTCCAACCAAGCTGAGATTTGATTTCTGGAATAGTAGTGATCCGAGCTCTATTCGGCGAATCAATTGGGGGTTTGAATCCCTAAACCTGACCCAATTGGATGTAATGACTCCACTTGGAATGCTTAAACCTTTATTAGTAAACCAAATACCAGAATTTACAAATCGACCCAATTTCTGAATCATTTTTTTCTAATTTGCACCCTTTTCAATCAGAACCTAATTTAGCCTAACTGTTATGTCAAAAATCAACCTAAAAATCATTTAAAAACTTATGCTAATTTTTGATTTTGTATGAATATTTGAAAATGTCTTAATTACAAAACTTAGGAATATAGAGACATTTTAGGAATTTAAGATTGCCGTTGGAAATTTTGATTAGATTTATTGATTTATATTATTTCAATCTTTAGATTATTGTCATGCACCTTATCTGATTCAAATGCAGTTGAGTTGCTGTCAAAATATATATATAAAAAAAAAATGATAAAGAGAAAACAAAGAATGGGATTATAGTCGCTATTTGATGAACTACTAATTTGATATCTGACTCGAATGATTATGATCTCATTTAGCATTAACATCCATTGTTATTGCCTTGCTCTTTTATTTTATGTAAAGGGAAATAAGTTTTCTATTGGATCATGATTGTGCGACATGTTTCCATACAGTTAGAGAAATGTCTTCGGAGGCTGAAGTTATTGAGCAGAGATTGAATTCTTTTCTTGGTCAACTCCAAGTAGAATTTGGCATCCTTGATAGAGTTGTGTACAAAAACAAGAATCAACACCGGCGCTGCTCTTATTTTCAGTACCTTATAAGGGTTTGTTATTTCTTATGAGCATTGTTTTTGTATATTTGCACAAACACATTTATACACAGTATTCTTTCTAGCTTATCACATCCTTATGATGTTAGGTGAGGAGAGATTTGAGGCTTCTTCAATCAGTTCATTTAGAGGAGATTTTGAGCTCCTCCTTTCTAGTTCTCCATGGGACAAGACCAAGGCAGAAGGTGCAGCTTCTGGAAAGGTAAGCTTAGTCACTAATTTTTTGGCTATCATGCTTTTCTCATCCAAAGTTTGAGATTACCAACATCCTTAATGAAAATGCATTTCTATTTTTGGAGGTTAAGAGAAACAATGAGGTTGAAGAACCTCATTTTGATGGTCTCTAAGAAAACTTCCTTGGATATTTTCTCATGTATCTCAGTTCGCATTCTTGACACATGCCAACTCAATTGTTACATTGATTCTGTTTTGATAGATATGCTAACCCGTAATTGTTGTTTATGGCATGCATTTATTTTAATTCTTATTTTGCTTATTTTGGTAAACTATTGAAAGAATACGTCATTTATTATGCAAGAACTTAATTATTTCCCATCATGTAGGTGTACACACACTATTACAATCAGATCATTTTGATTATTTGAAAGTTTTAATCACATTTGGTTATATATGTATATGATCCAAGAGGATGCTAATATGAGTTGTATTTATCAATTCACTTTGTATGTGTCTGTGGATGAACTTGTGGTGGGATTGCAAGTTGTAGTCCATTATATTTACTTGGTACCTTATCAGAATGGTGATGAAGGTCATTTATTGGTGAAATGATTGATACATGTCAAGGTAGGAAATATTTTCTTAGCATCATTTGCATGTCCTATGTATAGGAGTTTAGACACACACACACGTGTGTGTATATATATATGTATTTATTTATTTCTTTTTTTGTCATAGTTTAAAGAGGAGGAAATGCAATGGTGGGAAATATAATTTTTTGGAGCAACTTCTGGGAGCTGCACGCCTACTATCACAAGTGAGACCACCTATCTTTTACTTTGTGTCTTTATTGTTCTTCTTACTTATTTGTGGTGAGGGTGAGTCATGGTAGCATCAGTATGGTTACTCTTTGTGACAAATAGTCACAGGTTTGTGTTGTTGGTTACTTCAGGTTTGTGTCGTTGGTCATTTGGGGACGTCTCTCTCTCTCTCTTATTTCAACACACCAAAAATTAATCACTTGGGAATGAAAATGCATGGACCAAATTTTGAATTAATAAATTCACCGTAATCAGTTATATATTATGTGAAAATTAAATTTACTATAGGATATTCATTAGAAAAAAATTAAATTTCTAATCACAAATAAATTATTTTATAATACTTAAAATTTTAATCTTGAAAATTCTTGTCGTGTATTTTGCTATTAAAATATAATATAATGTAATAGTGGTCTTAATATTTAATATAACATAAAATCTACATTTTGTAATGTATATGTTATATGTAATTCAATTGAGCTTATTCATGAACCAAACAAGTTGAACACATCAGGAATCCATGTTGACTCATTTATTAAACGAGCTATATTTTTTTATCTTCAGTTCAACTCATTTGGTTCATGAACTCAATTTATTGAGCTACTTAACAAGTAGAGTCACGAATGTCAAACAAATCGGCTTAGCTAATTTCCAGCCCTAATTGTCTCTTTCTCTCAATATGCATTTGTGGGATTGTCAAATTCTAGATCTAGCCCTCATTCCTAGTGAGTATAGAACCTTTAGAATGAAAAGTTGTTATAATGGGTTTAGTTTGTAACTTAGATATTAAGAAAGCTCATTACGTTAATTAGGGGTTTTTGGTGCATATTTTGGAAGGAATGGGGTTCTAATTGAAGTAGAGAAGTTTCATTTATTTGTGTATTTCTTGAATCAAGTTTCTTGGTTGGTTCATGGTTCTATTAAAGGATTATTTAAATCTGTAAGGGCCAGATACAAGGGAGTCATGTTTCTCCTTTTCTCTTTATTCTTTTTATGGAAGTAAGTTGAACAATGTAAAAGATTGAGTGGCTTGGGTGGAATTTTGGTTTTGAGGTTGGAGAGACGGTAATAGTGTTGGTTCACACTTTTTTTGCGGAAGATGTCCTTTCTTTTTTGCAATGCTAAGGTAAGAGTTTAAAGAGTTTTGAAATGCATATTTTTATTTTTGAGGTTTTTTTGGGTCTTAATATGAATCTAGCTAAGAGAGATTGTTCCTAATCTTGTGGCTAACATTGATTATCTAGCCGTTTTTTTCAGCTGTAGGATGGTTCTATTTGATTATTATGTGGGTCATACTTTACTGGCATAGTTCAAATAAGAATTGTCTTGAAATGGTGCCATTAAGAGGTGTGAGAAGAGGCATGCCTCATGGAAAGACAATACCTTCACCAGAGGGTAGACTAATTTTGCTTAAGATTACCTTTTTGGCTATTCATGTATTTTTTGTGTCGGTGTTTAAGATTCCTGTTTTGGTCTCTGAAAGATTGGAGAAAGTTCCTAAAAGATTTCTTGTGTAATGGCATGCCAGGACCCTAATGTTCTATAAAGGGATTCCGTATTAATTTTATATGGCAGTTAAGAATTGTACTTAAGCAAGCTGCTGCTTGAGTTGTACCTTGTAACTGGCTTGGTGCCAACTTCAAAGTTGCTGGGATTAGTATATAAAGCTAGTCCCGCCTAATGAAAATGCATCGCAGAATTATCCAGAGAATTCTGATCTCTCTCTCTCTCCATTTCTCTCCCTCGATGCTCCTTTCTCTCTCGCATCCTTCTGTTCTTTTCTCTCTCAATTATCCTCTAATTTCTCCCTCATTTTCTGCCCTAATTCTCGTCAACTGAAGAGAAATAGCTCTGTCAGATCTCAGGACCTGACGATTTGGTATTAGAGCCATTCCTAGGCCTTCGATTCCATCCACTATTACAATTTTGTCATGGCTGACAGTACAAGAATGAAGCAGTTTGAATCACAATTGCAACAGGTGAATGTGACAATCTTGGTTTTGTAGTCTCGGGGAGAACTGACTGATCAAATCCTTCATGAGATATACTTACCTAAGGCAATTTTGAAAACATCATCATAAATCCATCAAACTTCCTTGTTGAGCTTTCCCTAGTTGCCTCCATCTCAAACTTCTGATTGAACTTCTGATCCATTGTAAGGATCGCCTCATGGTTTCTGCTGGATCCAGCTTCCAGCGATTCCACGCGAGACTGCAAAACCAAGATTGTAACATTCACCTGCTGTAATTGTGACTCAAACTGCTTCATTCTTGTACTATCAGCCATGACAAAATTGTAATAGCAGATAGAATCGAAGGCCTAGGAATGGCTTTGATACCATATTGTTAGGTCTTGAGATCTGACAGAACTGATTCTCTTCAACTGGCGAGAATTAGGGCAGCAAATGAGGGAGAATTGAGAGAGAGAAGAAGAACAGAAGGATGCGAGACAGAAAGGAGAATCGAGGAAGAGAAATGGAGAGAGAGAGATGAGAGTTCTTTGGAATATGGATAATTCTTTGATGCATTTTCATTCGGCGGGACTAGCTTTATATGCTAATCCCAGCAGCTTTGAAGTTTGCACCAAACAAGTTACAAGGTACAACTCAAGCAGCAGCTTCCTTAAGTTCAATTCTTAACTGCCATACAAAATTAATAAGGAATCCCTCTATAGAACATTAGGGTCCTGACAAGGCCTTAAAATGAATTCAAATATATATATTTTTTTAAAGTTGGAGCAAATTTTTCCTTTTCTGAGAAGATGAAAGTTATACAAGCCCTAGGGTTATAAGGCCCTTCCTAGAAAGTGGATTTGGAGGATTGCTTATAAGAGAGAATCTTTGGAGAGGAGTGGTTGCATGGAACTTGGTACCTCATGGATCCATTGGTTCTCAAATAACAACCCACTCTGTTCAGCTATGGGGCTTATAAGGAATTATGATTGTTTGGAATTATTTCTTTTGGAATATTGTTTTCAAGATGAGATCAGGGAATATGGATAGGTTTGGGCTGAATTGTTGGTGGTTCCGGTAGGTTTTATGTGATGCTTCTTAGTTTTCTTTAGTTTGGCCGCAAATAGTTCGGCCTTGATGAGTATCTTTGTACTGTTTCTCAGGATAATGTTCAATACCCTACTTTTGGGAGAAACATTTAGGACTGGGAGGTTGATCCATTGACAACATTTTTTGGTACCATACTTTTGGGAAAAACATTTAGGACCGGGATGTTGATCCATTAACAACATGTTTTGGTTTACTACATGAGCACGGCCCTTCCAGGTAGTTTGAGGGCAGGTGGACTTGAAGACCTTCCTTTGGGTAGTCATTTCATGGTGAGTTTGTTCTATAGGATTCTTTTTGACATGGCCGTTCCTTACCTCGGAGAATCATTCGGAGATAAAAGGTTTCCCTGGGATTGTTTATTTTGTTTAGATGGCTTCTTGTAGGTAATCCTTGCTATCAATGGTACCCCGAGGAGGGATTAGTTTTTGGTGAATTGGTGCTATATGTGTACTGAGTGTGCTGACCAATACATGAGCAGCTTAAGGAACACCAATTTTAATGTCCATAAACAGAAAAGAATGGCATTCCATTGTCCAGGTGGCCCAAATTCTAACTTGACCTAGTTATTAAATTTGGACATATCCTTGTCATGTCTAAACCTATTCTGATATGTACAACACATATTTTGATGTGTCCACTATGTCAATTACGTATTCTATACAAATGTGAGATTCATTTATTAGTGGACATGCTTCAAGAAGATCCTTCTTGTAACACTGTGGATTTCAAAAAATAACTCTTTTATATTCGTCTTTTCATTATAATCTTTCTTCTAAGGACCAAGTATAACAACATTTATAATTTTAGTAGTACTTCCTTAGGACACTGTCCAAAATCTTGGAACTTAAGAGTTAGTTTGTATGCAGCCTATAGCCTACTATCTGTTTGATCATGATCTTTATTGGTGCTTGAAAGATAAAGATGTGGCATTTCTCACCATTAGTAGGCACATATAGTTTTATCGGTGCACTGACTATATCAAATATATTTGCTTATTCTTATCTACTATGGCATATCCAAGAAATTTGCACTTGATCTATAAGTCACAGAATACCATAAGGCCCTCGGCCAAATTTACTTTTTCTGATTAGTCACATGGCCATCTGGATGTCTGTTTTGACAGTTATATTCCATGAATTACCTGCTTATTAGTTTTTCCTGTTTCCATTGCAGATGGTTGAGCCCATTTTGAAAGCTGCTACGTATCCTTACCTTTGCGATGAAATTTCCAGCTATGTTTCTTGTGTTTATATGTAGTTTTAAGTTCTGAAGCTGGTTAGGGAAGCTGACAACTTCTCTTCCAGCTTATATAGTGTTATTTAATTCATTAATTAGAAAGAATATCATAAACAGAAAATGTCATGAGGGGGTGAGCTTGTATAATTGAGATATATAAAGAACACTAGGGGAACTATCTGTTGTAGGTGCAAGTATTATTTATGGGCCGCACAGAAGAAGAAAATGCAAATGCATGTCCCTCCTTGACAACCAACACTCCCCCCACAAAACGCAATAAAAAGAAAGAAACAAGAATGTCTGTTTAAAGGTCACACTAGGCCTTCAAATAGACTCAAATTTCTTTTCCTCCAAATGCACCACATGAAAAGGAGTAGCACCCAAGCACATTTTTAGTAACATCTCAAGCAACTCAATGCAAAGATTCAAATTTTCCACAAAAATAAAACATTCCGTTAAAAAATTTCCAAACTAAACCTCCAACCAAACTATTTCCCAAAATAAAACTCTATCTCCCATGTTAACTTGGTGACTCGAAAAGAAAAAATAGGTAAGTTGAAGAAGGGGGAGGGAGGGAGGTTCTGCAAAATGGTCTTATATAAAATGAGGGGGTTTAATATTTGAACTCATAGCTAATTGAGGGTGTAACCCCCCCACCCTCCCTTTCCCCTTGTTTTTCTCAAGATGTACCAAGTGTTTGTAAGAGGCTTCTATTTTCATCCAACACTTCATAGTTTTGGAATCATATTTTAAATGTTGTTTGTAAGTTTCCTTTAGACTTTTAGGAACTTTTCTCTGTTCTGGAAACATGAAGTGGTAGACAGAGTTTCCTGTTAGCTGTCCTCTTTGAAGGGCTCTTTGGAGCAGAACATCTACCACCAAGTTTTTCATCCTTAATTCCAACTCTTGAGTTCTTAAGAAATCAGATTAAGCATCTTATAATATGTGTAGTTTCAGTTCTTAAACCACAATACATGAAGTTTCAACTAAATTCCCATATTTTCATATCTGAAGGCAAAAGATTTCTAGGACATATTTCTATATTTTTTTGTGCTCTTTTTTAGGTACATGCCTTTTGGTTTATTAAATTGACCGGCCAAAGAGGCTATCTCACATGGTTTTATATCCATACAACATTTGTTGATGGGATATGTGCTTGCTTTTTCAGAAAATGTATGATCTGTGTGCAAATTGCAACTTAACTGCAAACAGAGAAATTTCTACATTGCTTGCTCGGTCATTCTTCATGGGATTCTCTCTAACAGTTCTGGCTTTGCTTGCACGTGTACGAGTTTTAGTGCAACAGGTAAACATTAAATATTTTCTATAAAAGACCTTGAGCATGTGAATAAGATATGGTTGTGTATAATTCAGGCTGATGGTTGATCCTTTTCGTTGATATAAATTATCAAAATAACTTGGACAAGTTGAACATTGTAAAATGTGATACATTAATGAAGCAATATGCAGAGAAGACTTCATGTTAATTCCTTTCCTTAAAAAGTAGAAATGTGTTACTAGTTTTAGAGTCACCTTATTCCTGTTCTTTCATAAGTTGGTCCATTCTCATATTTGCTTACTCTTGTAATAATCCTGGGTTTTGGATTCTTGCAATCCCTTGGTGACCAGACTTTAGCACATGCCTCTGAATCTAAATTACACTCGTATGCGATTAACCAGCTAAATTTGCACACTTTCTGATTTTGCAGTTAATTTGAGTTAATTTGCTGTAAAAATGGTTCTTACCTTTTAAATTTAATCGTTTCCAGAAACTATGCAGTATCTTCCTCAGATTGCAACATGATGGCTTCGCTTCTATTACCTTGTTTCTTATACAAAATTTTGATGGAATGTTTTCCAGATATGCTACTAAAGTAATTGCCTAGACGAAATGACTCATCTAATGAATCAATATCTCATGAAAGACTGTAATCTTAAATTATGGGTAGAACTTATCAGCACCCCCTCTCCCTTAAAGACCATATATATATATATAAAATAAAAAAGAAAGAAAACCCTTTGATGATGCTGGTATTAATCACTGTCATTGTGACTTTGCAATGTGAGGTTTGCCATTGTTCAAACAGTTGTATTAGATTTTTTTTAGCCTACTGTCTAATAATATGTGAGTTTGAATATGTTGAAATCAAATTTTTGGTTGCTTGTTGGGGAAAATAAAATTTGAGTTCTTTCACTTCCTATTAAATCTCATTTATTTTTTCTTATACAGATATTACTTGATGTTGTAAAGGTTTTCAATATGGTGTCTTCCTTCTCTCAGCAGCATCATTCTGTAAAATTAGCTCAAGAGGGATTTGAGGTATGCCTGCTCTTTTATCAGGAACTAAATGCTTTACAGGTTTTCCTTATAATTTCTTTTTATATAAAGTTCAGGTCTTCAGAGAATATTATCCAACAAAACAACAAACTGTGTTGCTGGACTGTGAGTGGGAAAAAGATAAATTTATATTGCGTGAAAGGATCTGTGGGAACAAGACCATGTCCGGTGACAGAGATACTGGAGAAGTCCCTCTGGGAACATCTGGAATTCAGTACCAAAGTATTGAGGCCATGCTTGGTGGTAAGAACCTTCATGGAACTGCATTGACACATCTATTTATCTGCTTATAGGCAGGGATATTCCATTTAGTTCTATCTCTTGTTTTGATCACTATCTTTATCTTTCTATGGGTCATGCATCTAGTAATGACATAGCATGCTGCGTTACTCGGCCTAGGATAGTGTTAGAACATGTTATAGTTGGATTACTGGAGCAAGTGATGTCTCATAGAATGAAAATTGTACCTCTTGATTCATTTTTGACCTTTCCATCCAACTTATTGGCCTTATTTTATTGAAGAGTTAACAAACTACCGATGGGGTCAATGAATTGTAGTAGTTCAGAATGGTCTATGTGACACGTGGGTTATTATAGCCTATAAGTTGTTGTACATGCTTGAGGACTAAAAGGGGCTTTAAATAGAGTTTTTAAAACTTCATTCAGGGTAAAATCTACAGGCATTATAAGTTTTTGAGTTAGAAATTGGAAAAACACCAAATTGAGCCTAATTACAATCCCAATAAAAATAAGTTACTGTATTTTATCATTAAATTATTTTTATCATGGATTTAACGGTTTCTTTATTCTTTATGTTGGATTGGTGGTTTTTTAAAACTTTTTGTATGGTATCATTATATAGATTGAATGGTATCTTCATATATTGAATTATAGGTATTTTTTCCATATCTTTTTACATTTTTTTGGGTATTATGTTCTCAGAAATTACTAATATAAAATATAAAAATTAGTTGCCATAACTGTCATTTCCATATTCTTATTATTTAAAAAAAAAAAAAAATTGCCATGTTCTGTGTTTGTGTCTTGTCTTTTCTTCTCCATATTCCAAGCTGATGCATCTTAGATGAGAGGGTGGCCATGAAAAGACACAAAACAAACATGGAGAATGTATTCAAGGTTTATCCTTTCAGTCCACTGTGAACACTATGTGCTTCTTTTACATGAGATATGTTTAGAATGAACATTACCTTGATTTTATGGGCCAGATTCAGATTGGTCCATGATATGGTACAGTGATATGATCATGCCAATGAATGTAGCTCTGGAATTTATTTTATATACTTGGTTAAGGTTGTCCGCTTGAGTTCTATTTTGTGGAAAGATTTTTAGAGTTGGAGCTTCAACATGGCCATGAGCAGAGCAGTTTTTCTTGTGGCTAGAGACTGAATGAATAGATTAATTCGTTTGAAATTCTTATCTACTTTTGACATCCATTTGTAATTCGACTGCAGATGATGTATGCTGGAAGCCAGATCTTAGCTGCATTCCTGAAGAAGGTTCTGCTCAAATAAAGGCCAATAACACTAGCTTGGAAGGTCCTGTTGATGATAACCGGGTGGAGAATTGTGTGGGAGTGGAAGAAGGTTCTGCTATGGCTCAATCTCCCAGCGAGACCAAGACCCTGGCCTGTGAAATCGGCTTGCCTACAGGCTTGAGCTCGTCTCCAAGTTCTTGTCCTCTAAAGACTGAGTCCGGATCAAGGAACAAAGTTGCATTTGTATCCGTAAACAAGCCTGCAACATCAACCGCGACAGCAAATGTAAAAGTTGCATTTGTATCCGTAAACAAGCCTGCAACATCAACCGCGACAGCAAATGTAACGGGGATCCCTGTAGAGGGAACTGAGAGCCAGATTAAGGACGAAGAAGATCCATTCTTCAGTCTACTTACCGGTGGAAACATGAAGAGTAGCCTGTTTTGAGTACTGATAACTAGATGGAAAGCCAGCAACTTGTCCTTTTATCGGTTGCCAAGCTGAAAATCTTGTGTTATCTGACCTATTTTGGCCCTTCCCATGGCTGTTACACCTCTTGGTTCTCTAATTTTGTTGTATAAATATCAATTTTGTTAAGTGTATTTGATTGATTCGGATTTATAGAGATTTTGATTTCTTTGTTAGTTTTTTTTTGTGTAAATGGGTTACTATAAGTATAATATAGTTTTCTATGTGAATAGACCATGGTGGCTTGTCCCATTGAGAATTAATGTGCAAGTACTGGAGAGGGAGATAGATTATGCAGTTAAAATGAGTAAATATTTTCCTATTGCTGTTGTTGAAAATATAAATTCAAACTAAGGTAGAGCCAGATAAAGAAACCAAGATGATACACAAGTCAAGAGTAAATGGCAAGCTACTGTCTCAGTCTGAGGGAGAGTTCACACTACTATTTAGGAGAACTCATGTTTTGTCTGAGGGAGAGATTAACAGATATTGCATAGAATAATAATATTATAGTGAGTTGTCCTAGAGAAAGTCTCCCTTTATATTATTAATTAATTAATTAATTAAATTATTTAGATATTGAAATAAAAAATAAATAAACATACCTTATCTGTAAATAAGATGCATTTATTGACATTTAACCATTATTTTTAAGACAATAATTAGTATTTTTTTTGTTAATAATAAATGCTTCAAATAAAAAAATCATAAAGGCGTCTACAGTTTTATGTTATGGCATTTTTAGAGCATCGCAACACAAGACTAAAAAAGAAACTAAATAGCCAAATAAAGAAATTATATGAATAAATGAACAAAAATAAAATTATATAATTATGTACAAAAGACAGATAAAGTTTTCGAATAACTGTACTGATCAATTACGTTACCAATCGACTATAAGAACATTTCTCTTAACATTAGGCCGACTTTGGGTTTCAGAATTATTAATAATTCTGACAACTCTAAATTTTTTATCAAACTAACAGTTTAGGTTTTAGAAACATGTTGCCCAAATCACCGATTGATATGAAATATGATATTGGTATTATTTTTAAAATAAATAAAAATACTATATCGATAAATAAATTTAACAAATAATTCTCACAAACTGATATATCACATAAAATTCATAATAATTCTTCTCAAAATTAACAACAGTTCTTAATTGGATAGAACTAAGTGTGAATTATCGTAACACAAAGGGAGGGTTGTTTGGTAAAATTCATTTGCAAGGATAGCATTTGGGTGAAACATTGGAAGGGTGAGCTGAGACGACGCCGTAGTGAAGTTCTGTAGTCGGGAAAGATGAGAATCATGTGGAAAAGCTGAACCAGGGCAGTTGCCCTGGGCCCGTCTGGCAATCGCAATCGCAATCGCAATCGCAATGGCGAGTCTACAACACTCTCTCTTCGGTCCCTCTGGAGTGAATGGTCGCAGAGTTGGGAGGCGATTCCTCAACTTGCAGAGATCCTTCTGATATACTCTGATATATATATATATATATACGAAGCAGAGAGAAGTAATGGTTCCTCATCTCGTGGTTAGTAATGCACAGTCGCCGCCTCTTCTGCTTCAGTCTCGTTCTCCCCCAATTCCTGATGCTCGGTACGCTTCGTAATCGTCTCCTTCTTCTTCCCGTGATATTTTAACCCATTAATTTCCTGCATTTTTTTCGAATTTTCGTTTTAGTGAACGGGGAACTGGCTCGTAGTCCACTGGTTTGGGTTTCATTTGTTTTTAACGACAGCTTCCCAGAATAAATGTTGCTTTTCCATTTATGCAATTCAAAGGGGCATGCTCTAGCGGAGAACCTGTAGAAACTTGTAACTTGAGAGTGAGAATGTTCGCAATCTAGCTCTCATCTCATGGTATTTTCGGCATAACAAAAATGATTGTTGATGAAATATTGGAATATTTTGGGTTAAGAATTTAGAAGAAACAACTAGTGGAATGAGTTAGGTTAAAGTGGTGGTGGGGGCTATAAGTGTTTATGGGATCATTCACTTCAGTGCCCTACTTTTCATGAGAGGAGAAAAAAGGCTAGTGTTTAAGAACTACACCGTTAGTTCTTAAACTTTGGATTCTGTAACAAACTGATCGTTTTGACTTTAATTTTTGTCACCATAACTACTGAACTTTGATTTTGTGTCAAATTCTATTAACAAAAATTGGCACGACAAATATTAAAATAAACCCAATTTGATTTGATTGTGGGGTTTAGAATTAATTTTAACATCAAGTAATTTTAGGGTTTATATTAATGTATGCCATGTCAGTTTCCGTTAACAGAATTTGATTAAAAAATCTAAAGAGGGACTGAATTTTAACAAAAATCAAAGTTTAGTGGTTGTGGTTACAAAAATTAAAGTACAGTGACTAGTTTGTTACGAAGTGCAAAGTTTAGAAACTAGCTGTGTAATTTACCTGAGGAGAAAGCAATGGCCATCTTCTGTCAAAACTTCAGCTGCAAAATCTAAATTCTTCAGCATACTTATAAGTTAGCAAATAACACAAATGCATTGTAAGCTTCCCCACTAAGAGGGTTCCATCCAGGGCAAAGTTATTCTAGTACTATCAAGTCATTTCCGGTAATATTGGTGCAAACTTTTTCTTCCATTTGTGGAGAATGTTAAAAAGGGAAAAGGAAAATCTTCTAAAATTTCAGAGGATATCTGATTTGCTCATTTCTTTGGCCATCCTAAATTAATTCAATTTGGATCCTTAAGCAGGGTAGCACAGGCTAATGTGAAGTTTAGTTATTATTAATGCACATTATTTGTTTTGTCTGTGACAGAATTTTCAATAAATGACGTGATTCTTGACATGACATGTTACAAAGGTTTGACTATTATGCATGTTTATTTACCCTGGTTTAAAGAGAACTCCTTTTTCCTCGTCTAACCATATTCTAGTTTTCCCTTTGAAGTCCAGAAATTCCTTTTGGGATCTCAAATTGGAGTTCTATAGGTGGAATTCACAGATTTGCTTTTGTAGTCTGTCACTTTTCTTCTATGTGTATATATATTGCTACTTAGTCCTTTTATTCATATAGGGTAATGCCGGGAAAAATAATGTTAAAATGCTCGTTTGAGCAGCATGTGTCAAGCAGGGCTGTGGCCAGGCATGTGCTGTCAGGCCTTGCTGCTTCATTTATACTTCTCTCTCAAACAAATCAGGTTAGTGTTTTTCTTCCAACGAGTTGTTACCATTATTTTCTACTTATGTTGAAGATTTTTCATGGGGAAATCTGATCTGTCATTATGTTGTCTTATTGACTTTCAGAAGCATCACAATGCACAGAAAAAATACAGACATATAGGATCAGTTATTGGTGTATTTCGTATTGGGAAATTATAGGATAACAGGACGGTGCTCTTAGTTTGCCAAGCATCTCTCTCTCTCTCTCTCTTCCCTAAACAGTAGCTTCTTCTGTTTGATTTTCTGAGTCATTGGGTTGTCCTTTCATATTAGATGGCACTTTTCAACCAAAATGTGCTTGTGCTTTCTTTAGTGCAGACAATTATTGATGCTAGATTTTGGTTACTATGAAGTCTTGTGTTAAACGAGTTAGATGATAAGACATAAAGGGCAGAATAATGTCATAAATGGTCTGTTCCTAAATAAACTTCAATTCTCTGGAGCAGGTCATTGCAGGAGATCTTTCTGGTCATCCTACTTTATGCCAGATTGCAAGCACTGCAGGCAATGCGCCATCTCTTCCACTTGATGAGGAATCCAATGGAAGAACTGGGCAGATGATGATGATGATGATGAGAGGAATGACGGCAAAGAGCTTCAACCCAGTCAGATATTCTGGTAGATGGTTTGAAGTAGCTTCACTTAAACGTGGGTTTGCTGGACAGGGTCAAGAAGATTGTCACTGCACCCAGGTAAATTCAAAGAGCAGCTGTGCTTGTGACTTGCGATAGAAATTCAGTTAGGAAGGTCTCATTTAGAAAGGAAAACGTCCAAATGACCAAATTCTGTCTACACTGCACATAACAGGTCAGAGTTCATGAAATAACCCATCAACCTGGCCAAAAAATAAAATAAAATAAAAGATAATACATCCAAACCATAAGGAAGATATACCATACAACAGAGCCTTCAGAGGAAATTGACGGCAATTGTGAGCTTCCTGGTTGCCTAATCAGAGATGTAGGGCTGTATCACATACAATTGACAAACAATTACTTGGTCCAACAATATCTACATTTTTGGATAAGGAGCATATTAATATGAAAACTGCATAAAGGAAGCTCTGAGCATGCTGGTAAAAGAAAGTACTGACCATAAAGCTACCTTAAGCACTTTGTGAAATCCAATATTTATATCATGGATAATCAACTTTACACCCATAACCAACTTACAAAAAAGATAAATATACTAAAAGGAAAGGTTCACCCTTTTATCTTGTGTTTATTAGTTTTCCAAAGTTTTTTTTTTTTTTTTTTTTTTGGGGGGGGGGGGGAGAGGGGTTGGTGGTTAGAACACCGTAAACATGAGAATTCTTATTCTACATGAAAATGGGTTGTTTACATTTTCAAATTCACATCTTTCATTGAATAATTAAACATTTGAATTGGATGGTACTAACTCCCTAGTTCTTATTGAATAAACCCATCAGTTTACTCTCCTCTATTTTTGGGGGTCTCAAAAGGAGTGCAAAACCCTTAACGGAAACTCTAGTTTCTTTGAAATGGTATTACAAGACCTTGACTATCAACTACGGAATGGTTGAAATTTAGACCATATAGGTTGAAAGCCATAGTTCTGATACCTAAAGACAGGCCAACATGAGCAAGAAAGTGCTAATGCACCTTTAGCAAATACAAGTCCTAGCAAATACATGGGCAAAATTAAATATATGATGGTATCAGGTATTGTTTTTATTGTTGATTACCATGAAGAATATCTTTCTCTTTGAGAATGTAAAACATCATTTTCAAATCCTCTGATTGTAAACAACAACATATCCAGTCTTTATCCTACTATATGGCGTTGGCTACATGAATTCTAGACTTCCATGTATTTCTATCTTTTGTCATATCTTCATTTAGACCCATACACTTCATATCAAACTTTAATGTCTCTTCCAAAGTTTTTTTGGGTCTGCCTCTACTTCTTTTTTTTACTAATTGTTCCATTTCATCAACTCTCCTCACAGGAGCATCTCTTGGTCTTCTTCTCACATGACCAAACCATCTTAGTCTAGTCTCTCTCATCTTCTCCTCGATTGGCACTACTCATACCTTATTATGAATAATCTCATTTCTAATTTTATCTTTTCTTGTATGACCACACACGGCAGATCCATCTTAGCATCCTCATCTCCGCTACGCTCATCTTTTGCTCATGCTGGTATTTGACTACCCAACATTCTGAGCCATACAACAAAATTGGTCTTATAACTGTCTTATAGAATTTTCCTTTCAGTTTTAATGGGATTTTACCATCACATAACACCCCCGATGCATTTCTCCATTTTAGCCAACTTGTCTTAATTCTATGCGTGACATCCTCGTGAATTTTTCCATCTTTTTGAATCATTGATCCCAAATATCAAAAATGATTTTTTCTTTGTATGATTTGGTCTTCTAATTTTATTATAACATCCTCCACTCTTGCATTCTTACTAAACACTATGTTATAACATCCTCCACTCTTCCAATTTTATTATAACATCCCTTAGATTCTAAATTATTTCTCCACAACTCAAGTTTAGTGTTCACTCCCTCTTTTGTTTCATCCACCAACACTATGTTATTTGCAAATAGCATACACCGTGGCACCTCTGTCTAAATGTGTTTAGTGAGTTTATCCATTACTAAAGCAAATAGGTATGGACTTAGTGCAGAACCTTGATGCAATCCCATTGTAATTTTAAACGGTTCAGTATTCCCTCCGCATGTTCTGACTCTTATCTCTGCACCGTGATACATGTCATTAAGGGCTTGTATATAGGCTATTCGAACACCTTTCTTCTCTAAAACCCTCCATAATACTTCTCTAGGGACCCTATCATAGGTCTTTTCTAGATCTATATACACCATATACAGGTCCTTCTGATAATTCCGATACCTTTCCATTAGGCACCACCTCAGTGGGTATATAGCTTCCATTGTTGACCTACCAAGCATGAAACCAAACTGATTTTCCGAGACGTCTGTTTCTTTTCTGAGCCTCTGCTCTATTACTCTCTCCCAGAGTTTCAAATCCTCTAATTGTGTTTGTCCAAATTTCCAATTCAATGTAGAATTTACCTTTAATATACTTTGGGTGGTACTTATACTGGTAATAGTGATTTCTTATCTTGATATAGGATTCTTTGAGGCCTATCTTTTTAACAGCTGTGACATTCTTAATTTTTAAAATTGCAGGGCGTTTATTCATTTGACATGGACACACCTGCAATCCTGGTTGACACCTTTTGTGTGCATGGGGGACCTGATGGTTACATTACAGGCATAAGGGGAAAGGTTCAATGTCTTCCGGAGGAGGACTTGGAGAAAAACGAAACTGAACTAGAAAAGCTACAGATGATCAAAGAGAAGTGTTACCTCCGGTTTCCTACACTGCCATTCATTCCAAAGGAGCCTTATGATGTGATTGAGACTGATTATGACAACTTTGCACTGGTTTCTGGAGCAAAAGACAAAAGCTTTATTCAGGTAATTATACTTGTTTTACTTAGATGTTGTCATATATGAGAGGGTGTTCTATTAATTTTTTATGGCATGGTTATGAACTTATGATGCCTCCTTCTCATAGTCCACTTAACAAGATTTTTTATTAAGCTTGTTTAGATTTTGCTGCCAATTAGTTTGTGCTTGAATTTTTTTTTTTTCTTTATGTTGATATCTTTTGATCTATTGAGCTTAAGCCATTTTCCTTACTTGATTTAAAATCTTGCACAAGTATTTTGTTTGGTAAGAGTGTAGTCCCAAAAATTAGGTCTATGCAATAATGGTCAGAACACAATCATGAGGGCACAAAGACAGTACCTCTTACCTACACAGTGACTTGACTAATACAAGGAAAAACAAGAGTAAAAATAATCTCACACAGCACAAGAGGGTAGCTTAACCATGATATAGAAATTCAAGTTATTTGGGATAAAACTGCCATTGAGGCCTTACTCAAAACCTGTGGCCCACTGAGGACTTACTCAAAACCGCATTGATCTTGTACTACCTAAAATGAATCTCCCCTGTTATTTTCTATGTTCAGTAGAAGAGGGATTATTGCCTTCCGTGTGTGAATTCTATATGCGTAGAGGACCTTGGCTTCTACTGTTTACACCCAAGTTAACTTCTTCAAATACGCACTCAGATTGTAAGTCTTCTGCCTTGTATGCAACATGAGCGCACACCCAGACATATGTTTGCATGTAGAGAGGGGCATACTCCTCTCTTGATTATGGCTGCTTGAAAATATTCTCTCTGATTTTCAGTTTTGTGTGTTATAATGTACTCCATCGTCATTGATCTTCATTTATTTCTTGGATTTTTTAAAGTATAAAAGATCCTTTACATGGTAAGAAGCCAACTTGTTTACTGTCATCACCATTTGAAGGAGTTATATCTTTTATACTCTAGGGTAAACTACTCCAACTACCTGGGCTTTAACGTTGCTGCACCAAATATCCTTCATGTATGACAAAATTAAACTGACTAACCTTAGTTATGTAAATCATTTCACCTTTATTTTCTAAAAATCCATTTCACATATATGTTCTTATCTATTGATAAATAAAATTTGAAAAATAGTGAAAACTAAAAGAAACACAGAAGACTAAAACCTGGCAGAACTACCATTATCCACAATTTGCACTGCCCAATCATCTGTGACCACTACCCAACATATCTACCATCACAGACAGCTGGCAGCATCACTGCCATCACTACCCTAATCCCACCATCAGTAACTAGTTCATTGAACTATGGAAAGCCCGCCACCACTACAGCACTATGGCATGGATGGTGTCACCATCGACCACTTTTGCTTGACAATGGCACCATCTGCCATGACAACACATTGGAAGCACCGTTAATGTCATGAAGTGGAGATTGATTTTACAAAGCTGAGAATAGAGGGGAGAGAGGCACTAGCTAGCCAGACCAACCCAAGCTACCCAAATCACCGACACCAGCCCATCAACTGTGGATCATGTACAATCTAAACCCATAATCACCCTCCAGTTTCCCAACCTAGGGTCCACCATCATCTTGAAATCCTTGCCACTCAATTGCCAAACAACCATCACCAAACCACCAGCCATTTAGCCAAATCTAATCCATCAGTCACTGTAACATTGGTGATAATCAATTTATATAGATTCTTTGTTGTATCCAATTCAGATGTTAAATCCCAAATTTTTCTCCTGGCAGGATCATCAGCGGAACTTCCATAGCTAATCTGGTTTGTTTTGAGTGTTATATGCAATCATGTTGTTATTGATCTTCAATTGTTGTCTGAAAAGTTCCGCTCATTTAATTTTTAATCACGGAGGATCCTTGACATGGTTAGCTCGACTCATTTTCATTTCAACAGCGGGATTCTGCAGTACTGTCTTTTACATTGTATTATCTATCCAATAATCAGTTGAGTTAGATATCTTTGTTATGTATGCTTCAGATCTACTCGAGGACGCCAGATCCTGGACCTGAATTCATAGAGAAATACAAAGCTTATCTTGCAGATTTTGGGTATGACTCTAACAAGATCAAGGACACTCCACAAGACTGCGAGGTGATGTCGAATAGCCAGCTAGCTGCAATGATGTCGATGAACGGAATGCAGCAAGCTCTGACCAACCAATTCCCCGATCTAGAACTCAAAGCTTCTGTTGCATTTAATCCATTCGTAAGTGTATTTGACACTCTTAAGAAGCTCATTGAGCTTTACTTCAAGCTGTAATTAAGTTTTAGTAGTCACTGGGGCTGGGCTGTTATGATATGCTATAGAGCTGTAAGATGAAAGTTTATCCCAATAGCAGAAAATTTTCTGCTCTATAACCAACTCTACGAGGCATTGTTTAAACTAAAATGTTTCCTCAATGTACAATGTGGAAGAAAGGTTGTTGTGGGGTTAAACTAGAGGCTCTCTGTACCTTACCCTGCAGTGATTCTTATACCCTACTCTTTGTCAAGTGTGCTTCCTTACCTCTTGGATTGAGGACTTTTGTTATCTGGTCCACATTTTTGTCTGGGTTTGTAAGATCTTTAAGAAAAATCCTTAACTCTTAATTCTGAAACATTAGGAATCGTTAATGATGAAGAGAATCATCCTTTTTCTTCCTACAAAATTCTTATTCCTTGAGACTTTTTGTGATGGATCTTTTAGAAGTCCTCAATTCTTAAAAAAATGTTTAAAACTCAGGCTAAACTGTAGCAAAATCCTTCGTTTATAAGAGGTGACAAAACACCATGATCTTTAGGGAAAGTCAAAAAGTTTTTCAACACACTTAGGTCTGGATCAGTCCTCCTTCTGGCTGAGAATTTTATGGGTAAAATTTTAATTGTGTTAGAGTTAGTTTGAGTTTTATAAAATATAAATATAAATTGATGTTATTTATATAAATTAGCTCAGATGGGGTCCACATACTGAATACTCTAGTCCAGTCCTCTAATCCGAAGTTGGTTAAATCATAATTGGGTCCCAAAATGAAATAAACATATAAGAACATAATAAATTGAACCAAACTAATTCAATCATATTGTTTAAGATTCATTTTTTAGCCAATCCAAAACTACCAATTACTACCATCGCGGTGGTAATTTAGCAGTTTAAGAGTTCTCATTTGTCCCATAGATGACTCAAACACATGATGTTAAAATGTGCAATAGATGTAAGGCTTTCCTTATGCATTATGGTAGGGTTAAAGTGATGAATTTGCCTTCTCGATGGTAATTACGATTCAAATCAAGTATTTCTTAATAAGGAAGAACTCTCGTAGTCATATTCATTTCTTAGCAAGGAAGAATTCTCAGTCATATTCAAAAGTAGTTGTTAATCTTTATATGTTAGTTATCCTATTTTTTTTTCTTTATTTAACCAAATAATAATAATAATAACTACTAGCCGCGTCATATAAGGGTTTTTAAATTCTGCTCTAGACTTCGGTTCACTTATAGGTTCTAACCAGTTTTGAATCTAGTCTAATCCAATATCGAAAATTAGTTGCAATTAATATAATATTATTATTTATTAATAGTATATCAAAAATCACTTAAATATCGGAGGGTCCGCGAATGACTTCACCCGTGTTCTTAATCGGTTTCTTTCTTTGCAAGTCTCTTGAAGATTTCACGACACACTCCCACATAATAAAATTAACTGATATATCTTGATAACAATATAACATAAAATAAGGATGTGAATGATATATAATAATTTTTTAAATTATTTGAAAAGTATAATACTATGCCAAGTAGTATAAAAATTTAAAGTGTATCTAAAAATTTCTCACCAAACACGGGTAAGGCTTAGGCACAATTTATCTTCTTCACCGTCATTTATGTTGTCATCAATTAACAGTCTCTTTTTCTATTCATAAGAACAGCAATAACTGCACAATCGTGTCCTTAATCGGTTTCTTTCTTTGCAAGTCTCTTAAAAACTTCACAACACACTCCCACATAATAAAATTAATTGTTATATCTTGATAACAATATAACACAAAATGAGGATGTGAATGATATGTAATAGTTTTTTAAATTATTTGAAAAGTATAATACTATGCCAAGTACTATAAAAATTTAAAGCGTATCTAAAAATTTCTCACCAAACATGGGCAAGGGTTAGGCACAATTTACCTTCTTCACCACCATTTATGTTGTCATCAATTAACGATCTTTTTTTCTGTTCATAAAAACAGCAACAACTGCACATTACAATACTAATTGAATGTGTGAAATTAATGATTTCCTCCTTGTCGTCGTCATTGTCATCGTCCGATGATGATGACGGTGCCTCTTCTGTTGTGTGTCTAGTCTTCAACTTGATGATGTGTCTAGTCTTCAACTTGATGATGATTGTCGACGTCGTCGTCTCTGTAACCGGAAGACAAGAACTCGAGGGCCGTGACGACGTCGCCCATCAATGGCCGAACGTAGGCTTCCTCCTGCAGGCACATTGCGGCTATTGCAAGCGCCTGGTACAGCCCCTTCAATGGGTACCTCCCTTCTAGCAAGGGGTCCGCCATCATTGTGAACTTGCTCTTGTCCTTGAACAGAGGCTGTGCCTGCACCATCATCCATGCATTCCAACATATCATATTAATTTAATCTTTTATTTTATGAAAAAATTCATATTTTTGTCACTGTAATTTTATGGGTTTTTTTTTTGTATTTATTTAATTTTTTTATTATTTTAATTATACATATGAACTTGCACTTTCGAGACAATTTAACTTTTATATTTTGAGATTTTTTCGTATGACAACTCTAACTTTTTATTATTTTGATTATACTGTTAAACCTACATTTACAAGTCAATTAATCTCTATACTTTTATGTATAAAAAAAATAAAATGAGATGACAAAATATACGTTACACTCTATTCAAGTTAAAGTACATGAGTTTAAATTTACTTGAAAATGTAGAATTATGAATGTAATCAAAATAATAAAAAGTTTGACTTGTTACACAAAAAATATTAAAATACAAAGGTTAAATTGACTCCAAAATATATATTCAAATATGTAATTAAAACAATAAAAAATTTAAATTACTATAGAAAAAAATCAAAGTAGAAAAGTAAAAGTATAAGTTGGGATTTTATTTTATATTTAATTCTTGCAGGAGCTAAGTGTAGTCTCAAGCCAATCACTTGTGGAACAAAGAAATATACACAATGAATTATCCACGTAGCAAAAAAAAAAAAGTTCGATTTGATCTATTTATTGAAAAAAATTAAAATAATCAAATCAATTGAAATATTGAAGACGACTCCATTTTGGCACTTTTTTATTTTGGTTTTTCATTTTTTTTTAGTCAATTTTTTTTTATTTTATTGTATTTAGTTTGAAAATCTATTCAATTAATTCGGTTGAGTTTTTGACACATATTTAATCTACAGGAACGCTATGTTGCTCACTGACGAGTAACATAACGTGCATAGGCCCACACCCTCCTCACTGGAGGGCAAATATTATGTTGCCCGCCAATAAATAACATATTTGACCTATTCGATTTGATCAATTACCGAACTGTCCACTTGTCCCCTAACAATATTAGGTTCAAGGCATAAGGAAACTTAGGCATCTAACCTGATAGGACAAACAAACAATTCATCCAAGATATAGAGAGAGAGAGAGAGAGCATTTAATTAGGCGGGGGTGTGAGTAAATTATTCAACATACCCAGTTGATGAGATTCTGTTCTCCACTTGGTCTCGAATTATCGATGACTCTCCTCCCAGTGATGATCTCCAGGAACACCACTCCAAAGCTGTACACGTCAGACTTGACCGTTAGCTGACCTGTCAAAGCGTACTCCGGAGCACAGTAGCCGTAGGTTCCCATAACCCTGGTGGAAACATGGCTCTGGTCGCCGGTCGGCCCCAGCTTGGCCAGCCCAAAATCCGAAAGCTTCGGATTGAATTCCTCATCCAGTAGTATGTTGGATGCTTTGAAGTCTCTGTAGATCACAGGGGGGTTGGCTGCTTCGTGCAAGTACTCCAGACCTCTTGCTGCCCCCTCTGCAATCTTCATCCTCGTCTTCCAGTCCAGAGGCGGCTTCTTGTTTGGATGCAACTCTGAAACCAAGATATATGCAACCACATTTAATATGTTCATCTCCTTGTCTCAAATGGGTGCAATGGAACAATCACAATCCATGAAGCAATCAATGCAATGTAGATGCAACTTGCAAGATATATAAGCTTGCTTCAGGGTGCATGAAATATCAAATAAAAGAGGATCACACTACACAGCCTTATCCAGAGGCTTATCAAAGGACACACAAAAAAAGAAAAAAAAAAATAGAAATGCCATCACCCAAATTGTAAATTTGCTTCCCCTATCTCTTCCTTGCCCGCCTCCTCTCTCTCCCTTCCACGATCACCTCTAGCAAACGCCGACCACCTCTACATCACAGTGCCGCCTCGCCTCGCCTTGTTGATTGTCGTTGCGAGACGAAGGTGACAAGGTGGTGAGGCAATGCGGTAGTGATTGGCACTTGCTGGAGGCGGCCATGGAAAGGGAGAGAGAGCAAATGAAACAAATTTGCAATTTGAGTGAGGACATTTCTGTTATTTTTGTGTCTTTAAGTTAACCTCTCGATAAGGTTGTCAGGTAGAGTAGATTAATCCAATAAAAAAAATAAACTCTCTTGGCACTTGCATGCTCTAGAGCTAATTGTACACGCTAAACGATATAAATAGTGACTAAACTTTATAATGAGATACAAAAAGATCACTAAATTTTAATTTGTAGTCAAAATCTCACTAAATTTCAATTTAGTATATAATTTAATAACTATTGTTAATTGCTATTAAAAGAGACTAACGAAATATTATGTTTTTTTATTTTAGTGTAAAGTTTAATGATATTTTTGTACTTTAATACAAAATTCAGTGACTATTTATACAATTTAACCGTCCACGTTATTAACCACGTCAACATTCATTTAGTCTTTTTTATCAACAATTGACGATAATTATGGAATTGTACTAAATTAAAGTATAGTGACCTTTTTGTGCATTATATTCCAAAATTCAATGATAATTTATGCTATTTAACCAAGTTATATACAATTTCCCACTTTTTCTTTTTTTTTTTTTTTTGGGATACATGTAATAACCTACAAATTAGGTGAACTATGTAACTACAAAGAAATTTGTGTGTGAATTCTTCCCTAAAAAAAGTTCAAGCCCTAATTGTAGAGAACACTTTAACGCATTACCACTTGAGTGGCTGAGCCAAAACTTGTAATAAACAAGACATTTTTTTTGAGGTGATAATTTTATGGGTGAACAAAAGTTTGGGTAAACCGAATTAACTAAACTGAATAGACAAATTCAATCAGTTCGAATTTACAAAATAAGCGGTTCAATTCGGTTATCTCTTTCCTTAAAAATCGATTATTTGGTTCGATTCGATTATTTTGGTAAAAAATAATCGAAAAATTGAATCGAATTGTGTAGCAATAACCCATTCCCCACCCCAACCGAACCAAACTGTGCACCCCCTCCCCCTATGTGAGCGCGGCACCCCCACAATGTATGTCTATTGTCTTCTTTTCATCCTTCTCTCTCTCTCTCTCTAGACACACACACACCGTTTCAACATCATATCTTCTCTTTAAGTCTTCATAGATTAGGTACTGGCCGACGGCACTACCTCATATCTTTATCCCTTCTCTCTCCCTCCACCATCCCTCGTCGTCGCCAATGGTGAAGACGAAAGCTCTTGGAGGCTTCGTAGATCAGGCACTGCCGACGGCACTACCTCATCTCTTCATCCCTTCTCTCTCCCTCCACCATCCCTCGTCGTCGCTGATGGCAAAGACAAAGACAACGCCGATGGTTTTTCGGTAAGTTTTTTGAGTACTTCTAGTTTACATTGAAAGTTTGAAATCTAGATCTACTAAAATTCAACTATTAGATGCTTTTGATTTTTTGGTATGTGAATCATCATGGTTAGGGGAATTCGATTATCAGAACCATCGGTCGGCTGGATGGCTAGTGGCAACAGCAAAGCCGAACTAATGTTCAGTCTCTTAGTTATTTGGTGTTTCAATTCGATTTTTGGTTCGGTTCGATTATTACGGTTTAAGTTTCAGTTGATTCGGTTTGTTGGGGTTAGTCGGTCGGTTCGATTCAGTTATTATATATGGTTCGATTTGATTTGGTTCATAATTTTTATTCAATTCGATTTTATTATAACTAATTACATACCCCTTGCTAATTTCAAGTATATCAGTCGAAACAAGACATAATTTGGATAAAAACTCTCTCCAAGCAAGGCATTAGAGCAATAAATTTGGAAGAAATTGAGATCATGTGTTTCTTTTTACTAAGATTAACAGTTAGGGCATCATACCAAGAAGATGGTCCTCCAGAGATCCATTGGGCATGTAGTCATACACTAATATCCTCTGATCACCATCAGCACAATATCCAACCAAATTGACAAGGTTAGGGTGGTGAAGCAGACTCAAAAGCAACACTTCCACAAGGAACTCTCTGTTTCCCTGGAACCCATTCCTGTCAAGTTGTTTAACAGCCACTACCTGTATTATGACAACATAATTGAAAATCAATAATCAACCCTTAGACCTTAAAAAAAAAATCATATTTTTACAAAACAATCAAAAAAGAGGGCCAATATACTTGACATATATTTTACTAAGATAAAAAGGGGGCCAAACCCATATATTTTGCCTTTATACTTTCATGTTTTTTTCGTGTCATCATTTGAATTTTTTATTATTTCGATTACATTCCTAAATCATGTATTTTGGAGTAATGTAATCTTTATATTATTATATTTTTTGTAAGTTAAACTTTTTATTATTTCTATTACACTCGTGGTTCATATATTTTCGAGTTAATTACACGTCTCAAAAAAGGAATTGGACCATACATTGATGATGTTTGCAATTAACTCGAAAATACATGGTCAAATGATATAATCAAAATAATGAAAAGTTTAGATTACCACACAAAAAAATATCAAAAAACAAAAGTTAAATTACTCAAAAATGTATTGTTCAGAATATAATTGGAACAACAAAAAATTCAGATAATCACACCAAAAAAATATAAAAGTACAAAGATTAAATTATAAATTTGACTCGAAAAGAGTGGTAAATTTATACATAATATTTTTCTTAATTTTTAATAAATAAATTATTATACAACTGGAAAGGTATAACCTGACAGTGATATTCTTATAATCATAAATCAAATACCCTTTATATATGATGATTAAAATTTTGTATAACTCTGTATCAAAACTCTTCATAAAATATTTACTTACCCATCACTGTCATCTTTAACATAATATAATATGAGAGAGAGAGAGATGGTACTTTATTCAATCTCTCTATGAAGCCTTTGTAAACCCGCCCAAAGCCGCCTTCACCCACCAAGAGCATGGGATGGAAGTTCTGAGTTGAATCACGCAGTTCTTGAAATGCCATAATCTCAGCAGTAATATTCCCTTTTCCCATCTTGGCTATCTCATCGGCAATGAACCGCCTCTTGCTGCTATCTGTTCATTCAAAACAAACTCAAATTCAAATTTCTACCGCCAAAACAAAGTTTTCTTCAATTGACTCTGTTAATTTGAAACTAGAAGCTCGTCTTCATTGAGCGCGAGTTTAAATTTGATTGCAATTCAGATGTTTTCTTCTTCATTGTTTCAGATTCGATATCAAAAAAACCCATTTCTATAACAGATTTCGATCGATGGAACAAAAACATGATTGGTACAAGAATTTACCAGACTTGAAGGAGATTCTAGCGAAGGAGCCTAGGGCTTTGGACTGTTTATACTCATGAATGCTCTCCTTGGCCGATCTCCGACTGAAAGACCCCTCCGCCACGCAACACGGAAAGCAGCCGATCTTCATTGTCCTTGACGATCGAAGCTCGACCTAATCAAACAGGAAAAGCCGTCAGAACACTAGACCGACTGCTTCGATCTCGATTTCATGAATGTTGTTCATAAGGATGGATCGTGGATGTGATTCGCAGGAAGAAGAGGCATCCGATTCGAGGCCAATTGGAGATTGTTCCAACTAGACGAGAAAATCTCGAACCTTGCGCCCGGAAAGGACCAGCCTATCTCTAGTCGCTCTGAAGACTCGGGAAATATTCTTCTGACCTTCTTCTTCTCCTTGTGCTTTACCTAATTTGACATGGTCAAATTTGCTAATCTTGGCAACGAACACAAATCAATCCACATTTTCCTCCAACTTTCCTTCCCAAATCAATCCGCTTCTGCTATTTTTGATCCGCCGACCGTGCATGAACAGTCAGATATCCCTTTTCTAGGATTTCCATCCAAAATGAGTCGTCTCTTTGATCACCACAAACTAATACATGATCACGATACACAAATACAAGGCTTTCAGCAGAATTTCCCTTGCGAAAATGCTGATTACACAGAGAAGAGATGAGTAGAGATCATTCGTTAATGACAACGTAGATGATGGCAAAGAAATGAACTATGTCTGCCGGCTACCTCTCTCTCCCCGTCGTGCTTGCCTGTCTGAGCCTTTCCCGCGTTTGGTGGTTGTTTTTGGAAGTTATTTTTAGTTTTCGTATATTTTCTGGATACTTTAAGTTTGACATTTTGAGTAATATTTTATATATTTATATTGAAATAATAGATAATATGAGATAATAAAGTGTTACTCTAAAGGTTAAATTTATGTTTCAAATAATATTTTTATTTATGCTAATCATTCAAATAATTTAATTCTTTTCACGAATTTATAATTTTATCAAATTCTTTTAATTCTGACAATTAAATTTAAATTAGTTCAATTTGAAATAATTTTATTAAATATATAAAATCAAATCAGAGAAAATGTGTTCATACTCATTTTGTATGTCAAGTGTAATATAATAATAATATTTATGAGAGCTATATGTATATATAAGTAAAAATAAAAAAATATAATTTGTTGCAGTTTGTTTTTTTCCTTCTTATAGGTTATATTTTTTTACTCTTTTTTTTTTGTAAAATTAAACTCAATTAAGTTAATTTTGATCTAATTGTTAAAATTGAACTGATTAGACAAAATTGTAAATTGGCAAAAATGATTGGAATATTTCCATGATTAACCTCTTCATTTTTTAAAATGCTATTAAGGTAATTTCCAATACGAGCAGAAATTGCTCTCCAAGCCAAAATCTGAGTCAATTGCTAAAAATCCACTTAACAGAGCTCCTTATTTGTATTGTCCCTTGCCATATTTTTTTTTTAGATTATGTGCTATCACTCGCATTCCTGTCGGACTCACCCCAGATTCATCACGATGGAGATAAATCAGAGATATGTCTAGGTGACAAAGATTTTTTTTATTATTATTTTTTAAAGTTGCGTACACTAGCATTTACCAAGAACCATTCCTAGAAGATTGCAAATTTTTGCTTCCCCTAGGAATCGATCCTACACTGGCAGTCTCCAGTATGACTTTACAACCCCATTCTTTACCACTCTGCTATGCCCCTGAGAGCCTCACCATATTT
This sequence comes from Diospyros lotus, assembly GCF_014633365.1. Taxonomy (NCBI): domain Eukaryota; kingdom Viridiplantae; phylum Streptophyta; class Magnoliopsida; order Ericales; family Ebenaceae; genus Diospyros; species Diospyros lotus. Next base: position 779,713 of record NC_068352.1, on the reverse strand, counting down.
TTATTGAGCTTCAAATTGCTCGCTAGAGTTAAGTCTCAAATCGCTCCATATTCTTCTTATCCAAACAGATCTTTCTCGCTGATCTAAAATTGGAAGAAAATGGGCAACAATGTGCAACAACGATGATGGTGGACAAGAACGAGCGTTGCATGTGCACTCTCGAATTGTAAACACCAAATCCAACAAAAGTTGTGACAGGAGTGGCAACGACGAACACCTCTAGCAGTGGCATCTATGATTGCAAGTTTTCTTGTGATTTTGTGGACATCTTTTATTTATTTTTGTATTTAATGATTTATATTTTGTATTTAATTATTAATTTATGTATTTAATTATTAATTTTATGTATGTGTAAAAATTATAAAAAATGTAAAATAAATATAATTGAAGTTTATTAAAATAAATAAATAAAATAAGAAGTGAAATAGAGAGAAGAATATGGAGTGTGATTGGAGCATATACAGTTTACAAAACAAGTTAAAAATAGAGAGTAAATTATTTATAATATAATATAGAGTGAGATAGAGAGATGGGTTGGAGATGACCTTGGGCATTTAGATTTCACACTTTCCATTGATGTCTGTACATCTACATTAATGTGACATTATAATACAATACATCAATGCAAAGTATCATTATAAGTGTTAAATCTAAATGTCCAAATAAAATTTTTATTTACAAAAATGCTATTTACACACTCAAATTTGATACTTAATGTGGCATTCTGTATTTGCTCAAGTTTTAATCTATGATGCACGAAAACGTCTTGGTGGTGTCGTTTTGACATTTCCAAATCACCAACAAATTTTTGGCCCGTTTCTATAATTTTGAAAACATTTCAGGTCCATCTCGAAATATTAAAAAAATATCATAAATGCATTTTCATTCACGAATAGGTCTAACTCAAAAATTTTAAATTTTTTAGAATTTTTTTGAATATATTATGAAATTTAATTTATGTTTATTTTTAAATTGAATAGCTAATTTTTTATATTAAACACTATATTTACAAAAAGTCCCTTATATTTTTTGTATTTATGCATTTTTCTAATACTTTTATTTCATTTTTTTTAAATTATCATTTCCTTGTTTTCGTTTTTTATTTTTCTTTCCATGAAATCTTAATTTTAATTGCTTGTGACAAACTTTAGAAGTTAAATTTCAATATTTTTTTAAATAAAGATAATGAATCTAATAATTGTGACGATCCAATTAGCAAATTGAGAGAATTGAGTAATTGTTGAGAATGTCACTTTAAAAAAATATATATTCTCAAAATATTATATCTTTAAAAACAATTTTCAAAATACTTGAAAAGTGGGTACATTAAAAATTTAGGAAATATGCATTTTACAAAAGATGGGTTTTTGGGAAATAATTTTGGAATGGTGGTAAAGTGATAATTATTTTTCAAAAATTGATAAATTTGATAAAAAAACTCTTAAAAATAGGTGTGAATTTGTCAGTTTGCTATTACTTCCGGGGTCTAAGTCATGTCTTAGTCCAAGTATGGCTAATAATTCTCTTGGACCAACTACTGATCATCACCTCAATAAGCTATTGTTTCACTAACTAGCTAATCAAGTGCGAGCTTCTTAGCAGACAGATTTATCCTTTTACTCTTTATTTTATGGGGTATTAATAATTCTTTCTAACTATTGTTCCCCTTTTAAAAGTAGGTTCTTACGCATTATTTACCCGTTCACCACTGAAAACACTACTTTTCATCCAACTTGTATGTGCTAAGCATGCCAACAATATCAAATAATTATCATTTTGAAAAAAATAATAATAATAATTAGGCATGTGCTTGGGTAAATTTTAAGTGATACCCTTGAGATTTCGCAAAAATATACCAATTGCCATTATATTTTTAGAAATAACATGCATCTTCCTTTTGTTCCATAACAATCCAAAAAAAAAAACGATTGGTGATTGGTGATAGCCATCACAATTTTTAGGGTAAGAACTAAAAAATAACTAGGTTATTTCCTTTAATGAACCATAAATTTTGGTTCCTTCATTTCAAATGAGTTTAGATAAATGAGTGAGATAAAAACTTATGATGACAACACTAAGTAACCTTTCACCACTTCTATTATCTTTCCATCATCGACATCGTGATGACTTTAACCATTATTTTCATCACTGATACTAGAGATAGGAAATGGGCCAGGCGACCCATGGGTTGGCCCGCCCATAGCTCGGCCCGGCCCGTTACAGTAGTAGATGGCAAAATGTGGGCCGTGCCGGGCCAGCGATATGTGGCCCGCGGCCTGACTCGGCCCACCAAAATGACCTGTGGGCCTGTCCACCAACCAACCCGTCAAAATGGCTCGGCCCGGCTCGTCAAAATGGCCCAACAAGCCTAGCGCAGCAAGGAATTATTTACAAGTTTCTCCATAAATTATGTAAAAAATACAATTTCTTGAAATTTAACTTCAAACTTCAAAATTCAAATGCCAGAGAATAATTTAAAAGTCAATTTTATAATAGTTACAATTATCAGCATATGGCAAGAATAACTTTAAACTATTTAAGCATGTGGGAGGAATAATTTCAAGTATATGGCAAGAATAATTTTATAGGCCTTTCTAAACTTTTGATGGTAGGAGCAAACAAACATTTTCTAGGATTTTATAGCCTCCTAATTTTATAGTATTGTTGCCATACTGTGCACCCATTATTGTTGCCATGTTATGCTCCCACGATTCTAATTACTATAAAATTTAAAGTTTGAATTTTTATAATAATTTCTAGGCTCCCATGATTCAACCCACTTGCATTTGATGGCAAAGAATATGGCAGGGAACCATGGACTTTTACAGGAAATATGAATTAATTTTTAAATAATATTTTTTTATATTGATAAATTGTAACTAATACATATTTTTTAAATAAAATATATTTAGTATATTTTTATTTTAGGAATTATTATATCAAATTAGGTGCCATAATAAACTGTACAAAAATTATTATAGAAAAAAATGTGTATTAAATTATTTAGTATAAAAGTTTATTAACTTACTCATAGCTATAAAACTAAATAAATAAATAAATAATGTCAAAATCATATAAATTTAAAAAATAGATACAATGATAGAAGTATATTTAAACTTTTCAAATAATATGGCAACATAGAAATTATTATGCACCTATTATTCTTGTCATGCTATGCTCTCACGATTCTGATCACTATAAAATTTAAAATTTAAATTTTATAGCAATTTCTAAGCTCCCATGATTTAACCCACTTGCATTTGATGGCAGGGAATCCTGGGCTTTGACAAGAAATATAGATTAATTTTTAAATAATATTTTTTCATATTGATAAAATGTAACTTATACGTACTTTTAAAATAAAATATATTTAGTATATTTTTATTTTTGGAATTATTATACCAAATTAGGTGCCATAATAAACTGTACAAAAATTATTATTGAAAAAATATGTATTAAATTATTTGGTATAAAAGCTTATTAACTTGCTCATATATAAGTGTATTTTACCAATTCTCTGTTTTGATTTTCTCCTATGTATTTATTACGTTGATATAGTTTTCATTTCATTCATTATCTTTATAGAAGTTTTTTTTTTTTAATCTTTTTCTCATATAATCAAATAATTTTAATCATATAATTTATCTCATATTTTCTTTTTTCTCCTCAATAAATAAACTTTTATTTAGAACCAAAATAGGGAATGCAGTGATTGGTAGGGCACAAACCCCTTCTTGAGGGGCCCTGCCCTACCACAGCGTCCTGATTCAAATTATAAAAAAATAATAATTTATTTAAATCATTCTTTTAATCTTAGGAGTAGCAATATTAATTTATATTATTAATCTCTCAATCTATTAATTTAAATAATTACTTCAAGATTTTTAAATTAATTTCTTCTTGGCATGATTTGATCTAATAATAAAACTATAAAAGTATTCACAAATATAAATTTATATTTTATATATTCAATTTTTAATCTATATATTTTTATTAAAACTTTCAAGTTCTAGAATGTTTATTAATTAACATCATGAGATTTTTATTCATACCATATTTTGTCTTATTCACTAGGATATATATATATAGTATCGTATGCAAATTAAAATACACAATATGCAAATAATAAAAGTTTATTTAATATATTTAAACTTTTCAGAGAATATGGTAGCCTAGAAATTACTATACACCCATTATTGTGCAAATAAAAATACACAATATGCAAATAATAAAAGTTTATTTAGTACATTTAAACTTTTTAGAGAATATGGCAGGCTTGACAGCCTAGAAATTGCTATGCACCCATTATTATTGTCATGTTATGCACCTATTATTGTTGATGGAAGAGAATATAACAGAGATTTAGAGAATACTTTTTATCAGTTGTCAAAAGTTTTCAATACTTTTTTAGGCTCCCATGATTTTGATCATTTGAAATTCAAAATTTAAATTTTCATTGCAACTCATAGAAACGTTCAAATGTTTGTGTATATAAATAAGTGATTGTTGAAGTTGTTCAATCACAAAATTTACTTTTGCTATCTTTCTCTCTTGCTGATACGTTGTTTTACAAGTTGTCATGCTCTATTACTATCTTGGTAAGTGTCACAATATCTTTGATTGGTTTCATTACTCTACATTTACAATCATGTCTTTCCTTCGTCGCTCCCTCACTACTCACATAAATGATCCTCGTAGTGCTTATTCCACGGAGCCCCCTCGAGCCAATACATCTTCTGCAAACCTCCAACGACCTTCTATTCCATCCTCAATGGAACCACTCCCCCATAATTTTTTTAACGATTGGAGTGGCAGTCAATGGGCATGGGAACACCCATCATTTACTGAATCAGATACACAACCTCCCGAATCACAAGATCCTGATATGCAAATGTTTGGTAACCCCCCACCTCTACCAACTGAGCAACCCTCACCAAATAAGGGTCATACATCCTCAAAACAACCAAATGAGGAGTCGTCCAGCGCACGACACAACTCCAAGCAACAAAGAGCTAGTAATGTTTGGTAGGTGTTCGAGATTATTAATATAGTCGAGAATGGTCAAAGACTTTTGTGCAAATTTTGCAAAAAAGACTACTTATGCTAACCAAGGGGTGGGACTGGACACTTGATGAGACATGTCTTGAAACATGATAATGGCGGCCTGGATGCAATGCAGACACAATTGCAACAAGGTAAGGGTTTGATTTTTCGATATAATAGAGAATTTGATAAATTTAGTTTAGCAAAACTAATAATTAAAACTAAATCTTTTTATTTATTTGGGGATGATGCAATGTTTAAATAGTATTGTAAAAATGCATTATAACCTGTAACTAGGGGTTTTTCACGAAAGACTATAAAAAATAAAGCGATAAGGTTATATTTAGAATATTTAGAACAATTAAGAAATACATTTAATGCATTTAATGGAATGGTGTCACTAACATCAAATATTTGGTATGATGTTATAACAAATAATTACTACATATGTGTCACTATACATTGGATTGATGAAGAATGAAAAATTAAAAAAAGAATAATTGGAATCATACAATTAGTAAAATAACATAGAAGTAATTTAATTGCAAGTAAAATTCGAGCGACCAATTATTAATAAAATAATGATAATCTCATTTGATAATGCAAGTAACAATGGCTTTGTCATTGAACGACTAAAACACAAACTTCCATTAATTTTAGATGGATAATTGTTTCACAATAGATGCGGATGCCATATTTTAAACTTATGTGTATAGGATGTATTATTGTACTTTTTGTACATTAGTTTTAATGATGAAAAATATATATTGGTTTAATCCCTAAGTCAAGTGTCAAGTATGTAGTTTTCAACGTATATCAATTTCAATATCAAGTATCACTTTGTGAAAATGAAAACCCTCTTTTGACTAAGTCTGGAAAGTTAACATCTTATAAAGAGACATATAAGAAAATATTTTCTTTTTTGAAAACTAACTCCCGATATTTTGATAGCTAACATTCATAAGTGCTAAAACGGTTCTTAATAAATTTTTCATTAAATAAAAAGTATATATTTTGAAGATGGTATTATTGCTAAAACTTGAGTTTGTTTTAAAACCCCAAATCTACTTTCTTATTAGTTTGGATTATAATTTTCTAAATATTTTTATTGAATCAAAATAGAGGGTACTTAATTATTTACATTTATGTATTAAAGTAAATTGAACGTAAAATATAAATAAAATAAAATGAGGACATTTACTTAAACTATAGAAATGTAAATAAGCTGTGATGTATACATGCTGTGGATTGTGCTTTCATGCAAATGTTTCTGAATATCTATCATGTTTCTATGCATGTTTCGAAACCCCTTTGAAAAGGTTTTCAATGTTTTCAAGTGCATATGCTATTTCGAAACATCTATGTATTAGCATTTGTTCCTGGTTTTCGACTATGTTTCGAAATCTGTATATTATATTTCGAAACTTCATTTTCATAGAGGTATGTTTTGAAACCTATATGTATCATGTTTCGAAACCTCATTTCTAGAGAGGTATGTTTCAAAATCTATCATGTCATGTTTTGAAACCTCTGACATTTTGTCAATAGATCATTTGAAAACTGAGATGCATTTTTTTTGCAATTTTGTTTCTATTAAAATCATTTGTTTAATGCATTCTCCATGTTATGAGATTAAATTTGAATTTGAATGTGAGTGCTTTTAATTATTCAAAGTGGGAATAGATTATGTCTCCCACTCAATGTTGTCTCTAAGTGCAAGTACAGCTGGAAAGGATGTATGTTTCGAAATATAGAGAGTATGTTTCGAAACCTTAGTGTATTTCTGTGATGTTTTGAAACCCATTAAGTATGTTTCGAAATCTACTTTTTTTCTTGTCTCTAACGAAACGGTCAGATTTCTATCTCTTGGTATAAATAACAGATATTTGAAGACAATAAAAGATTGATAGAGAGGAAACAAGATATAACAAGTGAGCACACACCAGAGACACACACAAGCACAAGTGATCTAAATCTGTTTGACAAGCTCTCAAGAAGATCCATTCATACGATCCTAGATATGCATTGTGATGTGAAAAAAGAGAAACAAGTGCAAACAATGAGTATCATCCTTCAGCTCTCCTCATCTCAAGTTAAGAGGTTTGTACTACCATATGGTAAGGCATTTATTGTTCATTGGGTTGTAAAAGATAAAATATTTATTATCTTCTAAATGTTGTAAAGGTTTGATTTGAGCCTAAAACCCATTGTGTCAAAGATTCGAGTTTAGCCCGTAAAAACTCATTTGGTGCTAGGTTTGAGTTGAGCTCGTAAAAGCTCACTTTGTAAGGTTTTAGGGTGAACCGTGGTAAAACCCTTGTTGTGGTGATCATTAGTAAAAAGTGATTGGGATTGAAAAATCCTTCAAGTGGGTAAGCTTGAAGGTAGTGGAGTAGGCGGGTGCCGAACCACTATATATCTTGTGTGCAAGTGTTCTTTAGCTTTCATGTATCATTATTGCCTATTGCATATGCTTGAATAAGTTTTGTTATCAAAGACTAAAATAGTTTTATTGAGAACAAGTTTATACATATACATAGAAAACATATCTTTGATATACAAACATATTTGGTATACTCTTAATTACATAAATCATCATTTCCAAATATCGTTATTTTGAATTACAAGGTAAAAGATTTCGAATCAAGCAAAATAGTGAAGTAGATTTCGAAACATACATTTTATATTTTGAAACTTGTAAAACAGAGAGGTATATTTCGAAACATATATAATAGGTTTCGAAACCCACTTAACAGAAAGTCTTATTTCGAAATATATATTCTATATTTCGAAACATAGTGTTTTGCCATCAATCAAAGTTTTAAATTATCGAAAATCTATACAAATCCCAATTCACCCCCCTTCTTGAGATATATTTGCCATCATTAAGAACCAACATGATGGTCTACAAATATATAATGAGGCATTAACTAAAATAAAGAGTGTTTTAGATTTAATTCGAAGTAGTGAATCCCGTTTTCGAGAGTGGAAACAACTTGTTAATGGATTTAGTTTACCATATAGAAAATTTCTAATAGATGTTCAAACTAGGTGGAATTCAACTTATTTTTTGTTACAAAAAACTAAATCATATAGACAACAACTTGAATTATTTTAGAATAGGGAAATGGTAGAAACATATCAACTAAGGAATAGTGATTGAGAACAACTAGATGTTATTATATATATATTAGAAACATTTTATAATGCAACAAAATCATTTTTTGATTGTAAATATCCTACCACACATATTTTTATTCGTGAAATATTTCCTATTGTTAGTTGTTTTGCAGAACATAGGGATTCAAATATATATGGACAATTTATAGCCCCCATTAAATTGTTTTTTAGAAAATATTGGACTAATATACCATTATTATATCTTATGACAGTTGTATCAGATCCCACACAAAAGTGGGAAGGTGTTGAATAATTTTTGAAGTTTTACGAAACGACTATGGGGGTTGACACATAAAAAATAAAAACAAAAGTTTGAAATTTAATTTTTAAAATGTATAATTTATACGAGTCCTGTTTTGATAATAAATCGAGTAGTGAAAATTATTTTTCAGAAATGAAGTCTAAGGGATTCTTAAAATGTGGGTGGTCCACATATCTCAAATCAAAAAAATCAAAGGGCGGTCCACAAACATCTAATGGGTTTAACGAACTTAAATTTTATTTAAATAAGATTTTCATTTTCTGATGACCAAATTAACACATTTGATATTTTGTCATGGTGGCGTCAAAATCAACACACGTATCCGATGTTGGCTGCCATGACCTGAGATCTACTAACCCCCCCGGTGTCCATAGTGCCATCGAAGTCAACTTTTTCTATAGGAAATAGGGTGTTCAACCCAAAGAGATCGAGGTTGCAACATACAACACTGGAAATGTGTATATGCTTTAGGGATTGGCTGGATGTTGAATTTGACGAACAAGCGATAGATTTATACGATGAATCTAGTGAATCAAAACATAATGACAGTGAAGGGCCACCCACAGTACAGTGATATTTCCTCTTAAAGGGAATACGCCCCACAATTATTGGTTTGAGTTTTTTTTTATGCATTTTAATAGTTAATTATTTTCTCGTACTTTAGATTTTATTATTTTTTTTTCAAACTATACTAACTTAAGCATCGGAGTGCCCTCGTGAGCAATCCCGAGGGCAATTCTTTGTAGGTACTTATATCGTTTGAAAGAATCAAGGAGGTTGGGCAACACTTAAATATGAGTTTATTTTTTTAACGTCATTTAATAATCTATTATTCATTTGCATCTTAATATATGTTTATTATTGAAACCATACTAATTTAAGTATTGGAGTGCCCTCAGAGGCAACCACGAGGATAGTTTTTTACAGGTATTTTTAGCATATGAAGGAGTTGGATGCCTTTCAAGGAGATGAACATTGAAAAATACAAATTTGACAATCGTTTGTAATTACTTATAAATATATTTTACTTATAAATGATTTTTAAAAAATTGTATTTTGTATGGATTAAGATTAATTTTGAATTCAAGTGATGGCGGGAAAATAAAAGAATGTAATGAAGGCAGAGAAGCGAAATGGAGGGAATAAAATAAATAAAATTAGTGGAACCCATCTACAATTTGAGAGGAATAAGGATTTCACGTGGGAAGGAACCACCCCTTCACAAGCTTGATTGCTTGCATATGGGAAGGATTTGGGATCAAGCTCTAATAAACTAGCCGAAGACCATCGAGGAGACAATTTTATTAAAGTCTTAAATTGTTTGAAGTAAAATATGAGGATAACACACTTACTTTATCATGAATTTATTTCGTGTTTTCTATATCTAATGAAACAAGTATAAGATATGTGGATAAAATGATACATAAGGGACACAATTTATAGAAAATGATAATAAAACTTTTTAAATAATAGGGTAAAATTGTTTTCTTGTAATTACTTATAAATATATTTTAAAAAATATTTGTTACATTTGAGAAAAAATAAAAAATAAATATATTTAAAAAATTAAAAAATGCCTATAGGTTGGCAGGCCCAGACAGCCAGGCCCACGGCCTGGCCCGCTTTGGCTCACTTATTAAGGACCACATGGTGGCCCTAGTTTCCATTTTCTTGGCCTTGCCCGACCTGACCCATCTTCCTCGCGGGTCAAATTTGGCCCGACTCACCAAATGGGTGGGCCAAGCGGGAGGCGGGTCGGCCCGGCCCGACCTGCCCATTTTCCATCTCTAACTGATACCATCACCAACTCTACAATTGATTTTAATGTAAATATATGATTCATTGTAATGAGTTTTTGCATAAACTCTCGTTAATTGAGCAATGAGAGTTTTCCTTATAAACCTCTAGGGGCATTTTTGAACAAATTTGGTAAGAGTTCAACGATAATCATTTATGGTATGCAGGGGTGGATATAATTTTAGTTTAATCAAAATAGTCAAATTGAACCGACCAAAATTATTGGTTCGGTTCAATTCAAGCTAATGATTAATTTAGTTTCTTTTTAAAGTTTGACAATTTCAATAATTTAAGTTCAGTTTAGTTTTTATATTAAAAAAAATTAAAATAATAGAATTGATCGAAATTGCTAAACGACATTATTTTTTTTTACCCATATTTAAGTTATTTTTGTTTGATTTTGCCAGTTTTTTTTGATATTTTTCGTATTTGTTTGGTTTCTTTGATTTTTAATTTCTTCAATTTTTATATTTGTTTGATTAATTTGGTTTGATTTTTTGATAAACATCAAATTATTTCAACTGTAGCATTTTAGTCTGAATGCTCACCCAGATAGTTATCCCTATTTCCACTTTCAACGGCTCGACCGCCAAAAAGAAACCCTTGAAAAATAAAAAAACCCGCCACATTTCTTCACAAAAGATTGCAAGGGCAAGTTTCGCGTCAGAGAGGATCGGAGAAGAGCAGTAAATACCGGTGGAAATGGCGGCGGCGGGGATGTTGAAGCCGGCGGCCGGTGGAGGGTTTACAATAACGCCGCACAAGGTGTCGATGTGCATCCTCCTACAGGTATACGCCCCGCCTGCTCAACTTTCAGTCCCGTTCTCTTTCTCTTCTGTCTCCCAGCACAACCGCCTCGGCTTGTTCTTGTTCGCTCTTACAAAGGTATCGTCCGCTCCCAATGCCTCCTCACTTTATATTCGTGTTTTTCATTGTCCATGTATGATCGGATGGCAATTTTGATTATAACGCGTTTCCAGTGGTTCTTATCACCTGTGATTGTATATGCTTTTCTGTTGCATTTGCTGGAAACGAGGGTAAAGGCTTGCAATTCAGATGCACACCGACATTAATCTTATGACGCAAAGAATTGTGCATGTTCTTCGGGGGGGAAAAATGAAAGAAAGAAAAGTATGGTAGACAAATTTAAAATGGGAAGCGTAGATGCTCAGAAGAGGAGTTTTACTTTTCCTTGAACACAGTCCTTGCGGACTGGTTATTACCGCGAAAAAAGTTTCGAACCCATCGCTCATGTAAAATTGTGGTTAAAAATCATAGGTTTGATTTTTTTGGGTTATTTTCCCAACAAAAATTAAAATTCATGAAGGGATGGCTCCACTAGATACGTGTGGGAGAATGATGCAGGATTTCACAAAACTCACATATTTAATTGAAGTCATAAAATAATAGAAAAATTGAGCTCATGCTGACAAAGCACGAGTTAGTTATGAACTCATGGTTTGGAAGATTTTCCCAACCCACTGGTTTTGGTAAAACCTAGTCTGTAAGACCTGATTTCTGTTAAAAAAAACAGCTTGGATAGCCTGTTGCAGTTCTTGATTAATGTGATTCTGTTGTTGCAGCAAGATGCATATCTAGCTTTTGTTTATCCCTGTAGTAACCCATTGCTTAATTCTCTCAAAATAAACACCACTCAGCAATACCTCAAGGTCCTAACTTAGTGGCCGACTTATCTACATTCATGCAGTGGATTTTCACAACCACCACCAAAGTCATTAAGGTCCTTCATGTTGGCTGACTCATCTACATTCATGCTGATTTTTGTAATTCAGCAAGCTATCTAAAAGCTTTTCAATATTTTAAAAGTAGCTACCAGAACTGCTGGAAAAGGATTATAGTTTCTGGTGGTTGAAGCTTGTAACAAAACTATGGAATTTAATGGCCGTTCTCACAACCGTTTGGAGACTTTTTCTTCACTTATGGAATGGATAACCTGCCAAAAAATTGCTCAAAAACTATTTCCTGGTAGTTCTTACAGCCAAGAAATTTTTTCTTGACCCAAGAACACATGACCTGCCAAAAAGTTGCTTTAATTCGTTCCTGATGGTTTATCAGGCCCTTGTCTGAAATGTCTGAAATCTGGTTTCAAGCTTCAAGGAGGAATCTTCAAGATCACTGGACAACCTTTGGAGCTTAGGGCCCGTTTGGTTGGGCTTATGCTTTCATTTTTCAGTAACAGAAGCTTGCGACAAAGGACCCCTACACACTCAAGAATGATAATATTATGAGAAAAAAAAGAAGGTGAGAGTCTGAATCTCGAGACCTAGCTCGGTTCATTTCAATTGTTGGCTTCAACTAGAAGTGACTTAGAAGCCTTTTTCCTTTTCCTAGGTCTTGCTTGATTGAGCTCCCATTCTCATCTTCCAGTTTTCATCTTCAAAATTTTGAAGACAGACACAGAAAATGGCTTTTGATTTTGTTTTTGCTTTCAAGGGAAGTAAAAAATTTGGAAAAAAATGGAAACTTAAAAAAGGTGTTTCCATAGTTTTCATTCGCTTCCCTTCTCTGCCCCTTCCCACAGATCTGATTACCAGCTCTTTCCCTCTCCACGACTGACTCTCTCCTTCTCCATGACTGATGAACTCATTGATCACCCTCTCCCTCTCTCTCTGGTGAACTCATTGGTCACCCTTTTTGGTGGTGACTCGTCTCCTTTTTCTTTCCTTCTTCTTTTCTCTTTTCTTCTCATATGTTTGCATTTTTTTATTCTTTTTTTTTCTCCTACATTTCCAACAACTCTCAAATCTGTGAGTCAACTGTACCAAATCTGTAGTCTGACAACTCCCAGATAAGGGAGAAATTCAATTGAGGAAAATGAAAACTAAAAGAAAAATTGAATATCGAGAACATTTTTTTAATTGAAAACAGAAATTAAACACACTACACACATGCAAAATGAAAACCAAAACTAAAAACAAAAATGAAATGCTGAACCAAATGACAATGAATTTTATATTGTAAGTTTGCTTGGCTTAACCATTGGATTGTTTATTGTACAAATGGCATTTGTATGCCAACTTACTTCCATGGACCATCACTTGGAAAGGGATGATATCGTTGCTCTTCTTCAGTGAATGACTTCAATAAATAAGTAGAAATCCCAGTAGTTGCTAGCTGCTTGTTGATATGCATCTTCAACAGAACATTGGTTACTGTGTACAATTTTTCCATATCAATTGAAAATTTAACAAAACTTGACTTGAGAAATTCAATTTTGTGTCCCCGTTGCTTTTGTCAAGGAATATCTGTGGCATTATAATAGTTTCTTATGTTTTTATAATTGTGTTTTACATTGCAGTCATCTGAGGATATTTTAGAGCCAAAGTTAGATGAGCTTATCACTCACTTGAGGGAAATTGGTGGCCTCATGAATCATTGGTTAATTGATCATCTGACTGGTAGACTATCATCATTATCATCACCCGATGACTTATTTAACTTTTTTAGTGAATTGAGAGGTGAGTTTGTCATGCTCATGCCCCTCGTTTTATTGTAATCCTCTATCTTTTTGCTCTGTTTTCTTTCTCCATTATTTCGAGCATTATTATGTTTGAAGTTTTTTTTATTTCTCTTGGTTGTATTCCCCATAAAATATGTAACCTTTCCCTTGTTTTGATCTTATTTAGGTGTCCTTGGAGGCCCTGATTCAAGTGGTTTGGATGATGACCAGACCATATTGGATCCCAGCAGCAATCTTGGAGTATTTCTTCGTCGTTGCTTGCTTGCTTTCAATCTATTGTCATTTGAGGTATTGTTCAGTGTGGTTTAATAATTAATCATTGGAAGGTGATCATTTTTCATTCTCATTTGTAGTTGTCTTGTTTTATAACTTGACTTGCTTTATGCATTTTGCCCCAAAAATAAAAAAGAATTGTAATATTAAATTTCCTGATTAGTTCCATAATTACTAGTTGCAAGGTGGTATACACTTATATGTTCATGGAAAAAGTTAAATTCAAAAGAAAAATTCACTACTTGTTTTTCAAGAAAAATTTCCATCCCCCCCTCTCCCCCAAGGGCATATACAATTTTTCCAAACTTTAAATTTCTTCAACTATCACGCTGATGGGATATTTTTGAACATAAAAATAGACTGGAAACATGATCTATAAAAATTTAATTGTTGATCTGGTGTTTTTAACAAGGCTCCACAGGCATTCATTGCATTCCTTGATATGGTATTTAACTTTATTCTCTTCATTTTTTTTTTATCTTTTCTGAAATGCAGGGTGTTTGTCATCTATTGACAAATATAGGAATATATTGTAAAGATATTCTCTCTTGCGGTCCTCCTTGTGAGTCTCCTCGTTTGGACGATTCTGGTAATGGTCTAGAAATGTTACTAGAGTATGAAAACATGGATTTGGAGAACTTTGTTTTTGAGAAAGTTACTGAAGAAATTGAAGAAAGAAAAAGGGCCAGTGAGAGAGTTCCATTTCATAATCATGCACCAAAAGCACTTATTGGATTGGTTGAAGGTACAGTTATTGGGAAGCACTTTTCCAAACACAATTGCCGCATCACAATATATAAGTGCATTGATTCTAGTATCAAATACATTTTTTGTTGTCATAAATGGTGTATTTTTGTCATCGATAGTCTTAAGTGATTCTATAATTTGTAAGTGTTGCTGTAGGTCAGAACTTAATTTTCTAATATGCAATAAAAAACAGTGGAATACCTTCATTATTTTCTTTATTTTAGATCATTGTGGCTGGTTAAATCATTATGTTTATGCAATGTTGATTTGTGATTTTTTATTTTGGTAAATCACCATAAAGTACCCAACTTTCACCATGTTTTCAAATCTGGACAACTATTAATTTTTTCAATTGGGACATTCAACTTTCTATTTTGTTTCAATTATAAATTGCTGTCTAATTCCATTAATATTCGTTGTTAAATTGATGATGTGGCTGCCGCATAAGCTCACAAGCAGAGAGAGACTCAGCAACATCCACACACTCAAAGGCGGTGGTCTCTCTCTCTCTCAATCAATCAATAGCAGTGCAATCTCCTCCTGGAAGCCTCAAATCTGATCTCTTTCTTCTCCAATCAATGGGGAAAGACCTCTCTTTGCTTGTGAGTTTATGTGGTAGCCACGTCATCAATTAACAAGAAACATCTATGGGATCTGACGACAATCAATAATTGAAATGAAATAGAAAGTTGGATGTCCCTACTAAAAAAATTAAAAGTTGAGTTTAAATTTGACAACACAGTGAAAGTTGGGTATTTTATTGGTAATTTACCCATTTAATTTAACTAGATGAAATAGGATTCAGGCTCCACAAATTATGTGTTGCAACATACTTGCAGCTCACTATTTTATGAAAAGGAGCTGGAGGAAGTTGAGTCAATTGTAGTCTTGGCCTCTTTAACAAGTTGAAACTTTTTTAAGGGGCCAAGTACTGAGTGTCCAATGTAGCAATACTCAACACTTCTCTATTTGATCTTGCAATTTTCTTTGGAATCACTCATAGTTTTGTTGGTTTTGATATTTTGCAGTGAAAATAATTGTTTTTTTCAAGTTAAGACAAAGTAAACATTCAGACCATGATGTTCAAAATTCAGACTCAGGCTTGATCTGTTTACTGTTTGTATCATTTCAGTAAGATATTGCTATGCTTGTTTGCATGATTTAGAGAGAGTGTTGAGGTTATTTTGTTGAACCAGTTTTAAAAAATTGACATGCAGGAATGAAATGTCCTATAAAATTTTAGTAAAATATTTTTATGTTTTTTTTTTTCCATCATGATGTCCTGAGGAATTTGTTTTGCTGCATCAATTTATACAAATAACATGCAAGTGTTAAATTCCCTTAAAGATGTTAAGCCTTTCAACTTTATACTGGATCATTTTGCTCTTCTGCATGCTGTGCCATTTCTTCACAAGTTCATGACATGATCAATTTTTGTGGGATTAATGATTAAAGCTTGTGATAATGATGATGCTTTATCAGCTAATGGCACCTATATTGTGTGTGCAAACTGGTCTGTACAGTTGACACAATCATCTTTTTTTCTTGTTTGACTACAGTCCCGTACTGGCAGGTTAGACATTTTTCTTGGGTGTGCATGCAAGATCCTTGCACTTTCATGGACAAGAGTGGGAAAATAACTGGACTGAAGGTCACTCCTTAGGAGGTGTCATGTCATGTGGGAACCAGCTGTCGTTGGAACCTACTTGATATATGATGGAAACTCATTACCATTTTCAGATTTAGACACTTCCTCCAACACTTAAGAAACATATGTGTCTATACAAGAATGGACATTAATCACTTAGATGACTTAGAATCACATTACAAATTTAAAAAAAACAAGTTAGAAATAATTGTTGAACAAAAAACATTGTTGGTTTTTAACTACCAGTCATTCCTACTTTACACTTGCTGATTTCAGGGATATTGAACGCTAAAGCTTTCAAGTTGTTGGTGAACAGAGTTTTCAAAAATATTTATTAGGATTTTCAGTTCTGTACATATTTCTTGATCACTAAAAAATCAAAATAATTTATTATGATCTTGATAACATAAAGTGTAAGTGTATTTATCATGTTAGACATTATTAAAGAAATGGTTTTTATTTTTAGGTTTACACACACATATTATAGTTTAGTTTATTTGTCCATTCCACATTGTTCCTAATTATTTTTAGTTGTTCAACATATTTGTAGAAATGGCTAGAGGTTTAGAGTTCATGTAGCTGATCCCACCTAGTGGGATTTAAGCTTGTGTTGTGTGAACATATTTGTCCTATGTCTTGTCTTAGCTTATGTTTCTATCATACTTCTAAGATCAACCTGTTGACATTTGTGCCTCTGTAAGCAGAAGCTTGTTTGGTCCCTGTTATTTGTGAAAGTTGAGATGATATGGCAACATAATGACATGATCCATGCTAGAGATGATTCTTCGAAAATATATTCCTCAAAGGAGTACTTTAGGTGCTTAGTTTAAAGAAAATATCTTTTGTTTATCCTGTCTCAGGTTCCTTATAGTTCTGTCCTTGCTTGGTTCATGACAGCAAGAAATTTCATTTTGATTGCTTGATTAGACACTTGGAACTTCTATTTCTACAGAGCTTCAAATAAAGGTTGCGCTTGATATGGGTTATGGTGTGCACGTGCTCAAGATTTTATTGTTTCACACATTCACTATGTCATGAAGCTTTAGTATTTGAAGCTTTAGTATTTGTCTCCAAGACTCTTAGTTGATGAAGAATAAGAAGCTTAATATTATCTCTATTTTATGGCACCCAACCGCAGAGATATCTGGATTTTAGTGGCTGCTGCAGGGTCTAGTTTCCATACCTACGCTACTTGACTTATACAGTCATCCTTCCATCCTGATTGCCATTGACCCAGTATCTCATAAACTGATGATGCTTGTATTATTTGTTGTCACTTTGTTTCTAATCATTCATTGCTCTGACACTTACTATGGATTCTATTTCCTCATTTCACTTGCTTGCTTCCTCAAAAGTTGTGTTCTCGTAATATTCAGTTAGTATACCATCTGCCATTAGTTTGAGTAGTTAATGCATGCTTCTGCCTCTTACTTAGTGTCTACCTTCATAATTCCATGTCTTTCCTTCATATTTTCTATGTTTCCACCTATCACTTGGTGAAACTACCAAAAGGTGACAGCTATTTACAACTTTTAGTCTCATGAAAAGTAAACATGCTTGCAGATTTTGAGGTTTCATCTGACCTAAAACTCAAACATAAGGATAATCCCAGAGAAGCTAGTGCATTTTCACACCCACCAAATGCTGGAGACAAAGTTTCTGAGCACTCAGGCGGGTTTTTTTTACGTACAAACTTACAGTTACAAGGATACTTACTGGAGCAAGCTGATGCAATTGAAAAGTGAGTGATGTAGTTGGTTGCTTCATAGTCAATTATTCGGGACATTACGTAATTTACTGAATATGATTAAACATTTTCTCATGGCAGGAATGGAAGCTCTTTTCCTTTAAATGCCTTTGAATCTATTCTAAAACATATTCAGGAGCTAGCACCAGAACTACACCGTGTCAGTCCAGGATGTTCTTATTTGTTTGTTTACAGTTAAACTAGAGAGCAGCTTCGGTTTAATATGACTCTTTCTTTTTGGTACTGTATTACAGGTTCACTTCTTGCATTATTTGAATAGCCTTTATCATGATGATTATCCTTCTGCTTTAGAGAATCTTCATCGCTATTTTGATTACAGGTGAATACTTCTAATCATTTTTCATTACAGTTCAATGTTAAACATATAGCTCCTTAAATTATTTGAAGTTCTAATTTCTTAATTGAAACTTTAGTATTTGTTTCTATGCACTGTAGTACATTGATTTACTACCAATGTTCAGCAGAATTTGATTGATAGCTGCCTTTTTGTTTTATACTTTTATTTATTGCCTGATTGTAGTTTCTGACATGTTATTTCTCTTTTATGGTCCATTACATCCACTTTACATGTATAATCTCTCTCTTGCTCTACTATACATGTGCGACGTAGTGCTAGGGTTTGGGGTTGTAACCAAGGAAGCTTAGGACCTGCCCAAGGGCTGTGAACATTCCCCATGAACAGTAATAAACGTTGGTGTGGCATCCCAGAATTGATTTAAGGATGAAACAGAGGGTGAAGGAGTGGAAAAGTGATGAAAGTCCCCAGACAGTCGACTATAAGGGATTGATTGCTGTATTGAGCCAACTGTTGAAGAAGGCAAGTTGACCGATGGGTCAACTGCTAGAAAACTCAGGTAAGCAACTGACTTTAGAGCTAATTGTGAGAGGAATCCATTTGTATAAAAATTGCTAATTTTGGTTAAGAGTTGAAGAAGTTTGATTAAGGAGATTAATAGAGCTGATTAAGAGTAATTAAGTTGGATTAATGCAAGTGTACATTGTGTAGAGAATTGGAGAATGCGGGAGAAGATTTAAGGGGCTTCTAAATTGAATATGAGAGGTGGATGGGCGGAGCTGAAGCAGGTGTTGAAGTGGCTGAAGGAGTAAAAGTGGCAAGCAAGTATAGATGGCAGCCAAAGAGAGGAAGCAACCCACTCAGCTGCTTCCCTTGGCCTATATATAGGCAATTCCTTATTCATTTTACAACAGAACAAGTGTAGAGTGAGAGACTCTCAAGGGTATAGTGTTCTAGTGAGAGAAACTGAAAAATAGTGAGGAAAAATTGACAAAGGAATGAGGTACTGTAGGAAGCTTAAGAAGCCTGAATTTTGAGTTAGGTAAGTGCATGGTTATAGTTATTACATGATATACATGAAATGATTTCGTAGCAGTTTGTTATGCATTATAGCATGATATGTGTAGGTATTATGAGCTTGCTGTATAATGATGTGAGTCAGGCATGCATTGAATGTTTGGCTTCAAAGCCATTTATGGTGTGATGTCCCTTGTGCAATGGTAGAGAATGGTTGCCAAGGATGAGCCTATGGTTGTATGCTGTGATAATGATGAAGGGAAACACCAACTATTGGAGTATCATGCAAGGGTTTTTACTGTTTTCAAAACATTTTCGAAAACATATAATAAATGCAGCGAAAATAAACACAAGAATACCTTGCAAGACCCGGTATCGACAACCATATGCTATAAGAAATGAAACCATCCATATGGCATTTAGATATATACCTCACTGGAGAGTTTCGTTGCTGATGAAGTGGCTGAAAGTCCACCCCGAGGCAATGACCGGTCCTCACCGAACAACAGTTCCAAACAATCCAACTGTTCCAATCAAGTTTCAGATGACCAATCCAACCCCCCAAAATACGAGGGGCATAGTCAGTCCACGCTCCGTGTAGGGGCTGAATCTTGCAAGTTAGCCTATGTGCTAGCCAAGTTACTTGCAGGATGATGAAGCCGGGAAATGGGTTTAATAGGAATGGATTCCAAGTCCAATAGACTTTCTATTTGAATGCTACACTAGCAACCAAGGAATCAATGGAGCAAATGGGAGTAAGGGAGAAGAGGGTTTGAATGGCTTTGGAAGAAAAGAATAGCCTCGGCCGAGAGAGAATTTTAAGGCACCAAAACCTCTAGCTGTTCTCCTTTTTCTTCCATTATATATCCAATCCAAAACCTTAAAATTGCTCCAAATCAGCCCAAATTGGACAAATGATAAGGAGAGAGAGAGAGAGGGGACAAGGGAGAGGCATGTTGGACGCATGCCGTCCTCCTCCTTAGCCACGCGTCCTTGAAATGGTTGTAGAAATGACAAAACGATCATGCTGAAAGTGACCCTTGTTATTGGAAACGGTTGACCGGTTTTGAAGAAATGGTCGATTGGTGTCTGCATGTGCCGGTTGATTGGTTCTCAACCTATCGACCGGTTTGGCCACGAGTCGGTCTATTGCCTCCAAGGCTGGTCGACCGGTTTTGTCTAATTTTTTTGCAAATTACATCTAGACCCGTCATTAACTCTTAATGGCCATTTCATTATCTCATAATAAAACCAAGGCCCCGGTTAACTCTTAACGACATGTCTGTTAACTCTTGACAATTGCTTCGATTAATTTAAACTCGATCCGTTAACTTTTAATGGTGACATTATTAACTCTTAATGTTGATTATTAATAAATTTCAACTTTCATCACTTAGTCAACCACTACACTCGGATGTGCGTGTGACCTTTTAGGTTCACCACTAAGTAGCAATTGAGACATGTCAAACACTTTGACGCCGACTAGACACTGTGGTTTACAAAGAGAATCTCTCAATCTCCTCGATGTACCCCGGAAGACCCCTAGTGACAACTAGTATTATGTCAGGGCGATTCTACCAGTCATGAAATCTCACTTCAAAGAGAACCTATTTGGGTTTTCGATTCTCGTGTACTATAATCCCTCTATTAACATCCCGATCGAGTGAGACCCATGGACCGATCAAACTTACTAACTCGATAGCTATGCCAAGAACAAACATGATGTGATTGAGGTGACACATCAGAACTCCTTTCGACATTGGAAACACCTTTCGTTTATACAATCACAATCACCATTGATTACATAGGATGTTCATCTCACGTCGGAGCTCAATGGATCCTATTAGCAATCACCTGCCTCCATATGTTATTGCATAGAGACCATGCAATACATCTCCCACCATGGTAACCGGGTGGTTCTTAGCAACGGTAAATCGCAGGCATCAACATACAAGACAACTGTGTTGCTTCCGGTCTAAGGACAGGAAACACAATCGAAGTCAGTGACAAATCATAGATCCTCTCATCCATGTGATCCATTACTTGCGTCACATTTAGTAGATGTTCAACAAACATTTACCCACATGTCTACTATATCCATCTCATGGGTTATGGCATGTGACTTACCATTCTTTATCATTAGTATCTCATACTAATAAAAGGTAGTAGCTTACATGCTAATCCATAATTGATTAATTGATTAATTATAGCTCTCTTATGAGAAATCTAAGGACTGGGAATTATTTTAAGAAAACCTTAATCTAAAAGTCTTTGTCACATGTTCTTAACACTTAAGAATAAGACTTTCATAAGGAAATCTAAGCGTTCATTCATATATATTGATTGGAGAGTTATGAATGAATAGACGACCTTAAAATATACAAACATATTTTATTATATTTGCAAGAATTACATCATTAGTCTCATAATACAATTGCTAGATGCCATCTAAACCTAGCATTAGGGCACTGACACTAACAAATGATGCCAAGTGAAAAAGAGGGCTTGAACCTAGGGGTGCACTTGATGGATAAGAAACGTGGAAAAGGTTAGAAACTACAAGAATTGCGTGATGGATGCCATTGTGTGTGATTGCCTATGCTCATGCTTTACTAAGATTATTTTCTCATGCATTTCATTTTAACATTCCAAACCATGTAAGGGATGGGGAGGAAGATCAACAAGGGGGCTAGATGAGGGAAGAAGATTTGCAAGATACCAAGGGTGGAGGGTGATGTTTGTTGTCGGGGGTCGAAAACTTAATACATAAATATGATTAGAACACCATTTTTCAGAAACCAAAAGACAAATATCATCATTATTGCAGTAATCCTATGAACCATAGACAAAAGCACCAATTTTCTGAACAGAAAAGCTTCAAATAAGATTATAAAAAAAAAGAATTTCTCCAGTGTTTATCAAGCAGACCAAGCCCAAGAACCTTGTAATTGAAGGTTAGACAAATGCAAATTACCAGCCTTTCAAGAATGAAGAACTGCGGTTACAAAGCAGCTCCTCAATGATGATGCTGGCACATATGGCAATGATAACTTTTTGCATTTTGGAAGGGAAGAAACAAAAAAATTGGCATCAACTGCAGCTTTTGCCTTTTGAAAGAGTATAATTGGAGAAGTTGAAAAGATAGAGACAAAAAAATAAATTGTTGTGTCTCATACGCCAGGGTTCAGCCACTAGGACATATAATACTATTCACTAGGACAAGATAGTGAAACAATGCTATATCAATGCCCAATTAATTATTTTAAATATTTAACTGCAATGGGCTTTCATAAGGTTTTTGTGAAACTAATGTTATTGCAATATTTTAACTCTTCACATATATTTCTTTACCTATCAAATCTGAGTCTATTTTTACAAAGCCATTACACTTACTTTTTCCTTAATATAAGATATTTGAGGGACACCACCATTACAAAAATTATAAATAAATTACAAATATCATTTAAAAATCTATCATATATATGGCGATACTTTGGAAGATAGCCCCCTTGTCCCTAACAGTTGCCACCGTTGCATGATACTATATTTGTACATTCCCACCTAAATGTTGATGTTCCAAGTTAATCATGTTGTGACACCTCGCTTGGCCAGGCATGCCACTATAAGGGATTATCGGGATTTTTTTTTTCCTTACGCAAGCTCGACACACACGGTGTTTCAAAGAACAATCTTCATATGCTCGCAAAAATCCCAGAACCCTAGTTTTGTTCGTTTAACTAACAAGGTCAATAGACTTAAGCTAAACAAGGCATAACATTACGCAACGAAAAATAACAACACCGAATATCATAAATTACTATAATCGTTCATACATAGCGTCTTCTCATCAAAATAAGGATTACATAACTTTGAAAATGTAAACAACAACTATCATGTTTGAACACCGTCGGCCTTCAACTGGCCACATCCTCGCCCTTGCTGCAACCCCCGTCTGGAATGTTTGAATGTTCCAGGGGCATAACCCAAGTTAGATGTTAAAACATCTAAGTGATGGCATAAAACAGTTTTACATAATGCATGTGTGATCATGAGCATGGTATGTATAAATGACACGACACGTCATCCTTGAGAAATTTCCCTATTATACTCAAATCTCTCGTGGAAAATCCATTTCAAAACATAGGATTGGGATTGACCTTGCTGCGACATACTTAATCTCTGAGTGCACACTAGTGTCACCCGAACGACTGAGATTAACCTTGCCCCATTCTCATGATGACCCTATCCTGTCCCACCGGACATCATAACAATGACATGAATTCATATATAGTGATGTTGTGAAAAACCTACTCATCATGCATTTTTAGAAGGCATATTTAGTTGATGCAACACGTAGTAAACTCAATATGTGCAACACGCTGATAAATTTAGATGTAATTTGGACATAACATTTGCAAATGATAGCCTAAGTTCTGGAGGGTAAAATCGCTCACTTGAACCTAACCGTCACATGCTTGATAAATCAAGGGTAATTTGGGCAAGACAGTTATAAGAAACAACTTAAGTTTTGGAGGGTAAAACTGCTCACTTGAACCTAATCGTCACATGCCAAAAATCATTTACGAAACCAAATTAAATACTAGATCGGACCACTCACATTAAGTTGTAATTCACGTCGAAAACCTCGAAATGCATGCTGTCCTCTTAACGTCCTGCAATCCCCAATTCCTATGGCCAAATCACCTCTTGACCAACGTTGTATCCAAGGAAATCAATATTTCCATAAATTTCCCAATTTTTCCTTATTTCTCCCTATTTTCCATAAACCCCCTTTTCTTCAAAATTCCATAATAAATATTTATCATATATTTTCACCAAATATTTTCCCACAAATATTCCTAGAATAATTTTCTAAAAATTATAAAAATAATTTCGAAAATTTCTCATACCTCACTTGCCTTCAGCGCTAAGTGCCTAGCCTGAGACTGGAGTCTGCACGTGCAGTTCAAGCGGGTTGCCTTCTCCGGCATCGGTCGTCGGCGATAGCTCCGATGGTTGATCTAACCCAACCACCTTGAAGAGCTTCCCAAGTCGGTCCTAAGGGTGCCTTTAGATGCCTGAAACCACCACCGGAAAAGCTGTTAATGCCGACTACAGGTCCGGTTCTGGCTTAACCCGATTTTTCGGCCAACTCACTGAAACCCCTTTAAACCTATACCAAATGCTTCCAAACTCTCCAGAAAAACTCTATAAATCACAAGGAATAAAAGCCCCTTATCAAGAATACTCGATTCTCTCTAAAACAACACGAATTCAAAGCAAAAACTTGAATAAAACCCTCATTCTCGAACCTTCTATTTATAGGCAAATCCTAGTCGCTAACCTCCAAATCCTGAGCTTACTCATCCCCTAAGGTTTAGATCTAGCCACTAAGTGGCTCGAGTAGCCTTAAATCATCACAAAAATTCCACGACTTGTCGGCCAAATTTTCTGGTTACTGTTCGCCATAAATTCCGTCAAATCATGGCCGATTCTAGCCAATGGCTACCACCAATTTATTCATCATGACCTGGGGCACCTCCTAGACCCCTTGGGTGATCTTCCCGACAGGCATAGGTGGCTGGTCAGCGGTGACAGTGCGGCTGGCCGGATTTTTGCAAGTTTCCCATCTAACTTTTGGTATTTACACTTTGACCCCCCAATTAATTTTCAACTACAGTTTGGACCTTTCCTTGAAGCCCCTAGAACTTCCAACAATTCCACTAAGCCCCATGTATTCGAAACTTTTCATTTCACTCATGACACTTTAGGAAAAACCTTTTTTTGACCTCCCTCATTAAATTGCACTTAGGCTTGAGTGTGTGAAAATCACTTTTTGATCCCCCTTTTTGAGAATCTTTTGGGTCCATGGCTTCCTAGTTTCCTTTCCGCACTTTAACCCTTAAGTTTTGCCTTTGTCAAAACTGATTCACCAACTTTGGCCAAGATTCGTAAATTGCATTTTGGCCCTAAATTACGAAATATTGCGTTTTGACCCAACAAATTCCATAAATTGAAAATATACTTTATACGAAAATTTTTGGGTATTACACGTGATATAAAATGATAATGAAGTTATGTTTAGTTCTTTTTTTACTTTACTTTCATGAGTAGGCTTGGTAAAGGATTGAACCTATGAATATATATAGAATGCAGGGAAAAACTAGTCTATTGCAGGGCAACTGGGCAATATAGTTGACCAGGATTTGAATGTTCCACTGACTATGGAGAAACAAAAACCATGTAGGGTCTACTGGAGCTTGGGACAATCGACTAATGAGGTCAACTGTCACTTAAGGGTTTGATTACCAAACAAGAGTTGGTTGTGGAACACATAATGTTTGGAAGGTGCCGTAGTGGACATATATTCAACTATTGATTTGACTGCCCCATGACTAAGGGGTTGAAGAATGAGAGTAGATTGGTCATATTGACTAATGACTCTTAAGGATTTTAATTAGGTTTATGGATTGGATTATTATGAGACTTATCTATTGCCTAAAATTGTATCTATTTGTCTCATCACATAAAACTTGTGAGTTGAATTGGTTAAATCATATTTTAAAAGTGCTTAGAATTTGAGATTCACAATTTACAGAGCTAACATGTGACCTTGTGGTGTTTCATATTACTTCTTGTATTCTACTCTAATATTCCATGGAAGGAGTAAACATATTGAGATTAATTCACTTCATTCAAGAAAAGATTCTTTAAAATGTAATAAAGATCGCAGGAGTGAAATGGCAAGGCAAACTTCTAGATTTGTTTACTAAAATGTTGGGAAGAGGTAGGATAAGATTTTATTTGTAACAAGTTCAAAACATATCGGAGATCAAAAGGAGGAGAGATTGGAAACTGAAGTATAAAAATCAATCATACTCCTTTTCATCTCCAATCTCCTCCGTTCAAATTCGATCATACCTCCCCTTTCTCTAATCTCTTCCTCTCGCAATCTCCTTCCCTAATCTAATCCCTTGTTTCTCTCTCCCTCTGTAGTTCCAATCGATTTCCTTCTTTCGTCTTAACCCCTTATTTTGATGCCAATGACCCCCTCATTTCCTTGGCTATTCCTTTCATCTGGTATTGTGGTTTGGGGGGTTTACCCATTGAAAATGTGAACCAAAAACCCTACCTTTTTGGAGCTTTTTGAGCTGATTGTGCTTGGTGAGGATGGTCCTATGTTTAGTCCTATGAAGTCTCTCCTCCATGCATTTTGTCTTCCTTGGTATGCACTCTCATTGCCCCTTTGAAACTTAAATAGCTATGTTCAGTAAGGGGCTATATTTTTTTTATTGGAAGCTATGCTCTACATTGTGTAGTGGGTTATTTTTGATTGTGGTGGCTTGTTCTTGGGTTAACTCGGTGGCTTTGGTTGGTTGGGGTTGTGTTTGTGCTTGTTTCGTACTTTTTGAATGACGTGACCCTCTTAGGTCTTTCTCTTGTTGCCCTTGCATGGAGAGCAATTCTTGCTACTCATTTGCACTCTCACTATGCCCTGGTTATGATTTGTATCAACCAATAGATTATGCTCTATCTTGCCATTGGTTTCATGGTCTCTCTTGTTGCATGATGGGTTGTGCAAGTTAACTTGTTTAGCTCCTCTTTCATGCATTAGGTTTTTTGCACTTCATGTATCCTCCACATTAGGCTTTTGTCTATTTGTGGTCTATGCTAGGACGTCTTTATGAGTCAGACACCCCTAGAGTCTCTTCTTATTTTTCTTTCGACCCAATTGGTTTGGCTTGTTTGGGCCCCCTTGTTGTATTGGTTTTGTTGTGGGTATTGACCCTTATCTTGAATGATAAGCCAAAAAAAAAAAATAAAAAAAAATAAAAGCATATAGTGTATATCCTTAAAAAATGAGGGATTAGTGATGGTGTATTTACATTTTATAGGGTAATAATTGTAAATTTTACCTACTAGTATGGTTATAAAAACTGTAGAAAATCATGTGATTACAATTTTGTATTTAGGTGTATAGTTATTTTTTCATCTCTAGGTGATAGTTTTTTCTTTAATCGAATCAGTTTTTCCCTTCCTTAACTGACTCCATATGGGCAGTTTCTCCCTTGTATTTTCTATATATATCTATGTCCTATCAAATGAAATGTGAGAGAAGTTATTTCTGTCCAAAAACAACAAAAATATAGCTAGTTAGTCGACCAGACTTTCTTTTGCATCTGCAAACTTTTCACTATTCAATTCTGATTTGTGACAAATGCTTTCGGTACCCTTGAGGGTTATGGTAAATGTAGTCGGTATCTCTGATGTGTGAGAAAATATAGTGGTACCATGTTTTGCAAATCACATTGCAATTTCTCCCTTGCCATTAGTAAGCCTTAGTTAAGTATTTTAAAATGACCAAAATGCTTGTATTTTAAAATCCTATCTCTCAAACCTTTGGCCATGGCTGGAATCGATGTTCACCGGGAAGGCCTCCGCCATAGCAAGAGGCTGTTGATCGAGCCCTACCTCCGTTGGCAACAACCCCATTATGGATAGAGTTTTGCCATGGCAACCATGATTTTGTGTATTCAGGTGTTGCAGGTGGGAGGGTATTCATTAGTAATATCTTGTGAATTATAAAGCACAAACACTTCTTAGAGGCTGCCATTTTGGTCTTGCTGGCTTGTTGGACACGTATCGGACTGCCTACATGGCGTGCCCAACACTTTCTTAAAATTTGTTAACAAGATACAAGTGGGGACACACATAGGACATGCGTGTCCCCTGTGCAAACACTTATAGTACACTTATTTTTTATTGGGACACTTAGAAAACTAAAAGTAAGGGTTTTTTTTTTTTTTTGCTCTTTAGTTTTATGACTTGGTAATAGCATTTTTTTTTTGGGGAGGGGGGCGGGGGTCATGTTTTGATTCCATGAATGTGCATTTTTTATTCCCTTCACGTTTCTATTCTCTAACTCTTTAAATATTGATTGGATCGTAAGGAACGAAGATGATTGAACTGTGAGTTGATTGCTAATTAGATTAGTGTTATTCATTTGGAATTGTGAATTATGAATTTTAAATGCATATTTGCGAGTTATAATATAGTTTTGATATTTTATTATGCTTTAAAAATATAAAAAATTATTTTTATTAATTAAAGTATTGCAACCATGTGTCATAACCCTAAGGATTTCCCAAGGATAGATTAGTAAATATAATAGTAGAAGTTTACATTTCCTTTGTATTTTTTGTTATAAGGCTTTGTCTTTAGCTACTAGGCTGTTTGTTACATTGCACATAGGTGCAGGTGAGAGCCTGTTAGGCTATATATAAGCCACAACTGAGGATGGAAGATTTTATGCTTGAATTGATATTGAATCTCTCATTTTCCTCTCTAAATTTCTCCCCAATCTTCCTCTCGTTTCTTTCTGTTACTCTCCCTCTTTCTACTGATTTCTTCCTCCTCTTTCAATTCTGATTTCTTCCTCAATTCAATTCCTCCCGAATTACTTCTTAAACCTGTTATGAACCCTAGGTTCATGACACTATGTCATGTCCTACATCTTTGAAAAATAGTGTCCCCGTGTCTCGTGTTTGTGCTTGTGCTTCATAGCTGTGAATGTTGGAATGCCAACTGTGAGATTTTATTATGAGAATCTCGTCGATGAAATAGTGAACTTCTCTCAGGAGTCGGAGACGGGTGTCATGACCTTAAGGATATGATTGTAATTGGGGGGAAATCCATGGTGTATAAGTTGTAGACCTAATTGTAGAAGTTTAGAGGCTAAGCGAGAATAACTAACTCTTGTATAAACAGTTAGCAAGGCTGTTATAGTAGTTAGTTGGTTGTATTTTCTGTTATTTCCTTCAATTGTAAACCTATAAAGAGGCTAGCATAGTTAGAGAAAGGCATGATTTGAATAACAATTGAATTCTATTTTCCTTCTCTCAATTCTCCTAGCTTTCTCTCGGTTTTCTCTCTTCTCCCACCATTCTTTCTGTTCTCTTCTCTCTTTCCCTCCTTTTCTGCTCTTTCTTCCTCTAATTCTTACCAATTTACTTGCTAAATCCTAGCCAAACCCTAGGGTCGTAACATTTGGTATCAGAGCCGACGATTCTCGACTGTGAATCGGAAGTCGTAGCAATTGACCAAGGTGATTCAGTAGCAAATTCAGGCGATAGATTGCGGAATTGATCTAGGCAGTAGGTTTGGGGATTTGAAGCAGTGATTTCGAATGCTTAATGGCGGATTAGTTTCCAACAGTCCTGGATGCTATTCTGGTGACTGGAAAATTAATCAGAGCAAAGCACTTCGAGCTCGGAATTGGAGTCGAAGCGGCCAGGTGAGTTCCGACAGTGATTCTAAGAGAATCTGAAGGTAGTTCAGCGTGACGCGGTCGGAAGTGGACGCAAGCTTGGGGAGATTACAAGCGATTACCATAAGAATCCAATTGAGCTGGAATTCGCAACGAATCTGATACAGAACGGGAGGATTGGATTTGCATGCGCGGCCATATGCAATTGATTTCAGTGAGAAACTCAGACTCGATAGGAAGAGGAGTTACGCAACGAAAGTTGCTTCATAAGCGAGACAATGGATGGTAATTGGGTGGAGAAGAAGGCACTAGCCTGGGCCATCATTGAATCTGCTGGACCACGGGTAGATAGCGATCAGTTGCAAGCAAGTCCGATAATTGGCAATTCAATTGCAGATCAGAGGTGTTGATTTGGGAGAATAGGAAGCATCATAGCCTTGAGCAAGGCGAGAAGGAAGGCGCAGCCACTGCATGTGACTTCGGCTATTATCCAAAGCAAATCTAGGTCATTGCATGTGATCGAGTTGTGAAGGCAAGCACCATCGGAAACGGTCTAGAGGAGAATTCCGCAAGCGGTGATTCTCAATTGCCTTGATTTTGATTGTGATCCTCAACTTAGATTTGAAAGTTGAGCGAGAGGTGAGTCCTAGGCAAATTCTAACTTGACTCAGGCGAGAAGTGAAGAAGTCTTGTGGTTGTGAATTTCGACTCATATTTGAATTGCCAAGGCGAAGTAGGAGGAATCCTCGGCTGTGTGACCAAGACAACTATCGTGAGTGGGTGATTCTCCTAGGCAACTACTATGAGCTGATTTCGGACGGAATTTCGGTGGCTTGGGAAAGTGAGAGTCGACAATTCACAAGAAGTTGCAACAGGAGCCAATCAAACTATTAAGAAGCTGAAATTTGGAAGGCGACAGTCCTTAGATACTCCATCGTAACTAAGGCAGAGGTTTTGGGTGAGTTGGAAGCTGATAGTAGGCTAACTTGAAGGCCGAACAAACTCGATCAGATCTCGGAGATTGATTTGGAGGACATTCGGTTGCAGCTAAAAAGCTGATTCAGGTCTAGGCTATTGCTAGGGGAAGGTCTGAAGCGGATTAAGGTTGCTGAATTGGAAGTAACAATTGTATTGGCTTGGGTTGCTGAATTTTAGTATCGGAATAAATTTCCGAAGAGATCCTTAGAAGTTGAGCAAGTGGTTATTAATGCAGTGAATTTTCAAGGAATTGAACATAGGAGATGGCTGAAGAACTATGTGTTGCAACAAGGGAAGGAATCAAGGACCTCAGTAGAAAATTGGACGACTTTTTGATTCTATTTGCACATAAATTTCAGGTTAGTATTCCGATAGAATGCTTTTCTAGGGAATACTCTACTTCCTTCAATCAGATCGGAGATGAGAGCTATAAAGAGAAGCTTAATAAGCTGAAACAAGAGGGCTCAGTTATGGAATACCTGGTTAGGTTTGAGAAATTGAAAGCACTTGTGCTTAATTTCCATCCAACTTTGATCGAGTCTTATTTTTTTTATCAAGATTCATTAATGGCCTTAATGATACGCTGAGGCCTATGGTGAGAATGATGTTTCCGGCCACAGTACAGCAAGCAGTCGAGAAGGCTAGGCTGCAAGAGTTGGTGCTGGAAGCCATATACCAAAAGCATGGGCTGCTGCCTAAAGGTTATCCCAAGAGTAGCCAACAGATCGAAGGAACTTCTAAAGCTGCTAATCAAGTAGTGCAAGAAGCTGATGAAGTAGTAGTGGAAGAGGAAGATGGAGTTCATGCAGTTGATGAGAAGTATGAGGCTGATGAGGTCCTAAAAATGGGAATGGTAGCTGCAAAGAATGAGGAAAAACCTAAATTGGATCAGCTAATTCAGAATGACAAGAAAGGAAAGGCAATTGCTGAAGAAGAGATTGAGGTTCCACTTGAGGAAAAATCTGCTGAAAGTGAGCCTGTGGTGTACTCCAACAATCAGCAAGTAAAAGTCTCTCCACTTGAGGAGGTCCCTATTGAAGATGAGGAAGGAGCTTCAAAGGTTGGATTTGGTGTTGCAGCAAGTAATAGTACTATTACTGTTGAGGAGTCACAGGTCAAGGAAATTGCAGCGAAGAAACTAACCTTGCCGTTTTGAGGTATTTTGATCCCGAGCTATATGACAATATGGCTGTCATTTCACCTGGTGTGGACCAAATTCAGATGATGAAGGAAGAACAGGTTGCAGCCATTTGGTTCGGGAATTTTGATATTGTGGAAGAGGAGGTTACTGCCATCTGGTTTGGGAGATGTGACATTGGAGAAGATACGAGATAAGCACAAGAAAAGGCGAAGAAGAAATCAGATTGTTAAGACCGGTATTGGATGAAGAACAAGTTAACACCTGTCAATTCTTGGGGACAAGAATTGTTTGAAGGGGTGGGGATTGTCATGACCTTGAGGATATGATTGTAATTGGGGGGAAATCCATGGTGTATAAGTTGTAGACCTAATTGTAGAAGTTTAGAGGCTAGGCAAGAATAACTAACTCTTGTATAAACAGTTAGCAAGGCTGTTATAGTAGTTAGTTGGTTGTATTTTCTGTTATTTCCTTCAATTGTAAGCCTATAAAGAGGCTAGCATAGTTAGAGAAAGGCATGATTTGAATAACAATTGAATTCCATTTTCCTTCTCTCAATTCTCCTAGCTTTCTCTCGGTTTTCTCTCTTCTCCCACCATTCTTTCTGTTCTCTTCTCTCTTTCCCTCCTTTTCTGCTCTTTCTTCCTCTAATTCTTACCAATTTACTTCCTAAATCCTAGCCAAACCCTAGGGTCGTAACAATGGGAAGATTCACAGGAAAGTCTACAACTTGTATAGAAAATTTTCATGTCAGTGAATTTCCATTCTCTGCAACTACAACCCCTCTCACCTCCCCCCCCCTCTCTCACTCACGTGCTGAATCCAATCTGGGT
Source organism: Diospyros lotus (assembly GCF_014633365.1). Lineage (NCBI taxonomy): Eukaryota > Viridiplantae > Streptophyta > Magnoliopsida > Ericales > Ebenaceae > Diospyros > Diospyros lotus. Next base: position 746,986 of record NC_068352.1, on the reverse strand, counting down.
TCAGGTTCAACATTGTGCTACACCATTCTAAATTCAACATCGCACTGAATCTAGTTGAACCCAATCTAGGTTCAGCAGGAATGCTAGTGGCCAACTAGGATGGACTTTTCTTTTCTTTTTTTCTAAGGAAACATATTATATTTTTTAGTTTATATTTATATATTTTTAGCTTATATCTTTATATTTTAGAAAATATTTTAGTTTTTATGTATTGACGCTATTGGTATCTAAATGTTTTGTTGTTAATTAGTGGTAGCATTGTTGTATTGTGTATGCTAGTTGTAGGAGGTTTTGTGTTATTTGGTTTGCTGTATTGGAGTGGTTATGAGAGCTAACAGTATATAAGTCAGTGTCTCGTTGTGTATTGGTGTGGATTTTCATTTTTTTGATTTTCAATTCAAGTGCGCTTGAGGTATTGTTCTACTTTTATTTCCATTCTTTCCATCGTGAAGCTCTCGCTTCATGGTATCAGAGCTAAAGACTCATGTCAATGGTGTCGCGCGATTTAATCTTGTCCAATCCTCCTCACTCCTCCTCTACCTTGTCTGTTGCTACTTAGTCAGACTTTACGACAGTAGCAAAAGCTTTTAGTTTTGTTCCAACGAAACTCGAGTCCAGTAATTATCTCTATTGGAAGGCGCAGATCATGGCTACTGTTCGTGTGTTCGATCTGATGCAGTTCGTTGATAGAACTGCTCCACTCCTAAGTATCTGTACTCCGATCAAGGAGAACAGCAAGCTGTCAATCTGGATTATCTTGGCTAGATTCGATCTGATAAGCTTTCGTTAGGCTGGTTATTCTCAACGATTGACAAGGAGTGCTAGGTCAGGTAATATACTGTGAAAGCACATTAGAGATATGATTTTTCCTCGAGAATCTGTATTCACAACAAATCGTTACTTGTTCTTTCTAACTTAAATAGCAACTTAGGTCTGTCAAGAAGAACAATCTGTTAGTGAATGATTATATTTTGAAAATTAAGACCATATGACATTCCTTAGCTGCTATTGGTGATCCTAGCTCTCAGTACTCTCAGTCTTATCCTCATTCTAATCAGTTTTGGTGATTCATCTTGGTGTGTAGACTCAGGTGCTACAAACCACATCACTTCAAGATTGAACAATCTTTCTTTTCACTCTCCTTACAATGGCACTGATAAGGTGGCTGTCGGAAATGGTAAGACTCTTCCAATCTCAAATGTTGGTCTTAGTCAAATGCTTACTCATACAGCTCCTGTTTCAGTTTTTTCATTACCAAATGTTTTACATGTGCCTAACATGACGGAAAATCTCATTAGTGTGTCTCAACTTACTAATGAAAATAATGTCATTGTTGAATTTCATTCCACCTTTTGTTTGATCAAGGACAAGGAAACGGGTCAGGTGCTATTCTGAGGGGTGCTTAAAGACAGTCTTTACCAACTTGCTTCAGCACTTGCTCGTGCTCAACCTCAAGATGTTTCTTCTTCTGCACTTAGCAATTACTCTGCTGTTACCTCGAATAGGTTTCCTACCACTTTTGTTTCAACTTGTCCTGTTAATTGCTGTAATAGACAGAGTCTGTCTTCGTCTAGTAACCTGCCTAGCACATAGTTATCTTGTAATAACGGTAGAGTTTGCAAACAGTGGCATGATCGGCTGGGTCATTCTTCATTACATATATTGAAACACGTTCTCAATAAAATACAATGTTCCAGTAACTCTACTAATTTGTCCTTTTGTGATTCCTGCAAATTGGGTAAATTACATCAACTTTCATTTGCTGCTTGTCAAATCACAGCAAAGAGTCCTTTAGAAATAGTGTATTCAGATTTGTGGGGTCCGTCCCCAGTTCTGTTAACTGAGGGGTATCGATACTATGTAGTTTTTGGTGGATGCCTTTACTCGTTACACATGGCTATATCCTATTAGACAAAAATCTGACACTTTATCTGTCTTCAAGACTTTTCATAAATTTGCTGAGCTGCAATATAATTCTAAACTTCGTGCCCTACACACATACAATTTTTTTTTGTTTTTTTGGGGGGGGGGGGGGGATTTAAAGCATTGTTGCCATATCTTTCTTCTTATGGCATTCAACCCAGATTTTCCTGTCCTTATACACACCAGCAAAATGGTGTTGCCGAAAGGAAACAAGCATATTATTGAAATGGGTTTAACCCTCTTATCTCATGCCAAAATGCCTCTAAAGTTTTGGGAAGCCTTTCAGACAGTTGTCTTTGCCATTAATTTGTTGCCAACTACACCTTTACATTTTCAAAGTCCATTTGAAAAACTCTATCACAAATCCCCCAACTATCTTCAATTGCAACCTTTTGGTTGTGCTTGCTTCCCTTATCTTCGTCCCTATAGCAAGCACAAATTTACTTTCCATTCCACTAAATGTGTGCTCCTAGGTTTTAGCCATGTGCATGCTGGGTATAAGTGCATGGATTCTTCAGGTAGAGTGTATGTGGCACCCCATGTTATTTCCAACCCTGACGAGTTTCCCTATCCTCAGTTGTTTCCAGGATCAGTTTCATCTCAATAGTTATCCTCACAGTCCTCATCTCCAGGTTTGTCAACTGATGTTCTTAATATCAATCTTCCTCCTGTTCCTTCCTGTTCTGCTCCTCGGGTAGCACCAATTCCTTCCTTTGTCTATCCTGTTGCTAGTTTTGCTGCATCTCTTCTTGAACAATCTTCCATTTCTCATTCCAGCTCCTCATCCTCTTCTTCCTCATCCAGTTCTTTCGGTTCTGCTCCTAAACAACTCCAGTCTAAACCTGCCCCAGCTTTGTCTATTAATCCAATGGTCACTCGTTCCAAGGCCAAACAACTGACTGTTCCTTCTCCACATGTCCTATTTAGCTCCCTAGAACCTAATACTGTTCGAGAAGCTCTTTTAGACTCCAATTGGGTTCAAGCTATGAAAGAGGAATATCCTGCTCTTCAATGTAATGATACATGAGATCTTGTTGCACATTCCTCTGATATGAACTTGATCTCTTGTAAATGGATTTTCCTGGTTAAATACAAGCCTGATGGGTCTATTCTTAAGTATAAGGCTCGGCTTGTTGGAAAAGGATTTCTACAAACTCCTGGCATTGATTATGCCGTGACATTCAATCCAGTAGTTAAAGCCCCCACCATTAGGGTTTTGTTTTCTTTGGCTGTCCAATTTGGCTGGGATGTGTAGCAGGTTGATATTAACAATGTATTTCTCAATGGAGATCTGCAAGAGGCTGTTTATATGGTGCAACCTGAGGGGTTTGTTAGTCAAGATTTTCCTTCACATGTGTGTAGGTTGAAAAAGTCTCTCTACGGCCTTAAACAAGCTCCACGACCTTGGTACAACAAGTTAAGGACTACGCTGTAGGATTGGGGTTTTGTGCATGCTTTCTCCAATGCCTCCCTGTTCATAAAGCAACATTCTAAGTATGTGCTGTTTGTTTTGGTATATGTAGATGATATCCTCATAACCAGCTCAGATACAACAACTCTACATGCTTGTATAAAGGATTTAGACACTTATTTTGCCCTCAAGACTCTTGGGTCTGTTAACTATTTCCTTGGTTTTGAGGCTCATAGGGATTCAACTGGGCTTTACTTGACTCAGTCCAAGTATACATTGGATTTACTTAAGAAGGCTGCCATGACTGATTGTAAGCCTTGTGAAACCCCCATGAGTCCAGGCTGTTCGCTGACTACTGAAGGAGATGACTTTTCTAATCCGGCTCTCTACGGGACTATTGTTGGGTTTCTTCAATACCTAACATATACCCGACCAGATGTAGCCTTCACTATCAATAAGCTGAGTCAGTTCTCAGCTGCCCCAAAGGTTCAACATTGGCTTGCACGTAAGCTGTTACTTCACTATTTGAAAGGCACAACTAGGTTAGATCTGAAGTTTACCTCTTCTCCTTTAGTTTTAGCTCTCTTTGTGTATACCGATGCTGACCATGCAGGTTGCAAGGTCACTAGAAGGTCCACCAGTGGAGTGTGTGTCTTTCTTGGTGATAATCTCTTGGTTTGGAGCTCAAAGAAACAAACTGTGGCTGCTTGTTCTGTTGGTGAAGCTGAGTATCGAGCTATGGTGCAGGGTGTGACTGAGATTTTGTGGTTGAAGTCATTACTGGCTTAGTTGGGTTATCCCTTTACCTCTACACCTATTCTATGGTATGACAACCTAGCTGCTAAGTGTATAGCAGAAAATCCTGTGTTCCACTCAAGAACCAAGCACATTGAAGTTGATGTTCATTTTGTTCGAGAGAAGGTTGAATGTGGGGATGTGGAAATTCAGTATGTTCCCTCTCAGCATCAAGTCGCTGATCTTTTTACAAAGGGGCTGCCAAAGGATCTGTTTTTGTTTTTATGTAACAAACTTCGACTCCAAATGACACCTACTGGTCAGTGTATAACTGTCCTGGCACGCAAGAAGATGGTTTCAGGCAGTTGAGTATGGAGTCTTGTTTGAGGGGGCATGTTGAACCTATTGGTATCTAAATGTTTTGTTGTTAATTAGTGGTAGAATTGCTGTACTATGTATGCTGGTTGTAGGAGGTTATGTGTTATTTGGTTTGCTGTAGTAGAGTGGTTATGAGAGTTGACAGTATATAAGTCAGTGTCTTGTTGTGTACTGGTGTGGATTTTCATTTTTCTGATTTTCAATTCAAGTGCGCTTGAGGTATTGTTCTACTTTTATTTCCATTCTTTCCATTGTGAAGCTCTCGCTTCATTATGTAAATTAATCTTTATAAATATGATGATTAGAAAATATTTTTTATAATTAAAATATTTTTTGCAATTAAATATATCTTTCTGTAATTAAAGAAGAGAGAGGAGAGAGAAAGAGAGAGATGTAGGAGAGAGAAAACAGGGGGGAAATGGTCATTTTATATCAATTTTAACAGCACTGCTATTTTTTGAAATGTGGAGGGTAGCCTCTGCAATTAAGGCAAACCTCAAGGGTAGTTGTTACAATTTACTGTTATAATTTTGTATAATTTTCTTCATTGTGATTGTGAATCGCTAACCATGAAAAGATATGACAAGCTTCAAAGTTTGACACAATGAACTAATATAATAATTCATAATATTGGGACTAAAGTGCAGGGATTGAAGGATTGGATATTGTTCCCCCTACATCATCTGGCATCAATACCTTGGGAAGATATGAAATTGCTTTATTGTGTTTGGGAATGATGCATTTTCACTTTGGGCATCCTAAGCAAGCTTTAGAGGTAGAGTTGTGGATGGATAGCTCCTCTAGCTGATCTAACCTCCTTGCTTCTTTCTTGCTATTTGTTTATATAATCAAAATTCTGCTAGTTTTCTCTTGAGTTCTGATCTAATATGTGATGATTATTTTACTTGATTGAGTTCAGGTTTTAACTGAAGCAGTTCGTGTTTCCCAACAGGTATTTTTTCTGGTTCATATTTACAATTTTTATGCATGGATTATCTTGTTAGGAGTTTACGGTGCCTTTGGTATTTGTAATCAATCATATGGAATGTTTTTTGACAATGCGGTTAACTTTACTGTTGGAGGAAAATATCAAGCAGCTATCGAGCAGTATATGCTCATTTGTATTAAGTGGCATGTGTTGTTGCAAGCTAGGGTAAAGGGTCTTTTTATGGGTTTCTAGTGCTAATGGATTTATCAATACATGAGAAGGTCATCCCCTTGTTCAAATATTACAGAAGGACCACATTTTTTATGGTAATAGGACAATTAGAATATACATATTTGCTATTAGAGGGAAAAAATGAAGAAAAAATTCTTATTGTAGGAGTTATTCACAAGAACTTACTTTCATGTTTAAATTACATGGTTGTTGATGCCTTGATGGGTTGGAATTACAGGCCATGCATATGTCACGCCCCCAGCATGACTGGCTGTGAACCTCAAGCCAAGACTTAAATTTAGATCATGAAGCTTAAAATCCGTTCATCTTATTTCAACTGAATATTCTCCAAGGTTGGTAGATAAAATCAAACTAAAACAATAGTCACTAATACCCCCATTGTTTACATAACTGATATGAAACAAAATAAAATATCCCTAAAATGGTTCCATTGATGTCCCCCGATCTAAGTCCAACTCTAGTCTTGTTGCTCCTGATCACCGGAAAAATGCATACACAATAAAAATTGAATTCATGCACAAATATTCCCAATGCACTAACATGTATCAACAATATAAAATCATTTCACATGGTGTAGATATCATATTTTCATTTTGGTGTATAAACCACCAATAACCAAGGGAACCATAATAATCCATAATCAAATCATCATCAACAATATATATCTGAATGGGCAAGTATAACTCTGGATTCGTCAACATACAAGGGGTCCCAAGATTATCCCTAGGGCCTACCTAGTGGAGCGACCCGAATATACATGCTCTCTTCCCTTCCTGTTGAGGGACTACAATCCTTGGCACCATACAAGTAGCTGAATTCCAGTTGCCATAGGAATCCTTGGTCTTCCCCATCTGTTCGGTAACGTTTTATAACTGTATGCTAACACCATAAGTGTGGCTTAATTCCATGTTGTATGGGTTTAACAATATCAACTATGTGATGGAACATGATCATATCTATTATCTTCATTTGCCGCCATCTCATGGACATTTTTCATATGAAGATGGTGTGGGAACTTATCGCATTATTCCCTCACTAGAAGATCGCATAAGGAAGGGTATCTGGTGTAAAATTTTGCCACATTGTTATTTTTCATAGATTTGTATTGTTAATGTGATTTTTGGAAGTCAATTGACATTGTGAATGTCTTTCCATTGGCTCTGACTTACTTAGGATAAAGTGCAGTAAATGATGATGATGCTAACACCATAAGTAAATCTTTTCATGTTTCTCTAAACAAATTTTCAAATCTGTGTTCTCAATTTGTTTACATAACCATCATGTTATATATATAAAAAATAAAAATCGAGGACATATACATCGTGTCAAAGCAGTTTTCAATCATGCATGGAAATAAAATTTTCAGAACATACATGCCATAGATATAACCCCTCACTTGATTGCTTTGCAGAAATAATCCACAAAATGTAGTGGATTATTGTGTGCAATTATCATAAAAACTCTGGGTACAGTAAACATTTTGAGTATCCAATTATCATAAAAATTCCACTCCTATTAAAATATCTTTAGCCTATTTCTTATCAATTTTTACTACTTGCCAGTGCTGCTTATCTGAGTATGTGCTGCAAAGTCCAAATGAATTTTATTGCTCAATTGCATTTGATAGCTTATACTTGAGATGATAACTAATGGTTAATTTGGCAGTTATTCTTCATTTTACTTTAATAGATGACTCTGTAATACATGTGTGTCAGTAATGATGCTTTTGGGCGTGCTTATTTGGATAAATTGTTTCTTTTGAATCTTTCTGGGGATTATGTATGTAATTTTAGTTGTATGATGAAGTCAATTTATTATTCCCCCCTCTTAACCAAATTTTTTATGCTACATCATTTTTAACAGAATTTTCTGTGCACCTTTTTTTCATTGTCAACTGTTGAGGCCTCATGTGTTATTTTAATTTATTCATTTTGCAGCACAGCGATGATACCTGCCTTGCATATACCTTAGCAGCTATCTGTAACTTGTTGTCTGAGGTAGGCATCTCAGGGACATCAGGAATTCTTGCAACATCTCATTCACCTGTGACTTGTGTGGGGACTTCCCTATCCATTCAACAACAGTTGTTCGTGTTATTGAGAAGGTCGCTGAAGAGGGCACACAGTTTAAAGTTAAAAAGGCTGGTAGCTTCAAATCATATTGCAATGGCTAAATTTGATTTAACGGTAAGATTTTTGAGCTGTTTTGAGTTTTTCTGTTGTGAAACTGCCACCGCTCACCTTCCCACCACAAAAGAAAACAAAGACAAAAAGAAAAAAAAAAGCATTTGGTGAATAAAATGTGTTTTTTTGCAATTTATTTTTCTTTTAAGTAAGATTATGCAACTTGGGATCTAGTGGGGGAGCAGTTGAGGCTTAGGAGACTTGGACTCCAGATCTCAGGCTCACTAGTGGTACCACCTATCACTATGCTACAACTCTGGCGGTTATGTGCAAATTACTGTAGTGAAATTATTCTTGTGGCATACATTCTTTCTTCAACTCGTCACTAGAGCAGCATTAGCAAATCACATGATTGGTTCCTCTTATATATATTTAACACAAGTATAATTTATCCATTCAAAAGTTGCCAATGGAGCCCTATCTATATAAAGAAGAGTCCAGAAGCACTGCACTTCAACACCATCACCCCCCACAAAAAAAAAAAAAAAAAAAAAAAAATCCAACTAGCTTAATTAAAAAGATTTGACAATGTACAAAAAGTTATTCAGGAATGGGTTAAACTCCACCTTAAAACCATGTATAGAAAGAAAAGGAGAGGTTATATGTTTCATTTACTAAATTCTGTTCCCTTGAAGGTTGCTTGGTTTAGCCAAATGATCCACAACACAGCCAAAGGCAATGAAGACCTAGAACTTCTGTTTCACTTGTGATTCCATAACTCCTCCTCCCCCCTCCCTCCTCCTCCCCCCTCCTCTCTTCTAGAAATGACAAAAAGAAAAGAAAAAAGTGGACTAGAACATTGTTCACAGATGGGACAAGCTCACTCCAAACATGTAAAGCATCAAATGCCATGACTCCAAACATGTTAATTATGAGGTGATTAACTAACTTTATTGTGTTTACACATGTGATATCAGTTTATACAAGCCTTTTAATTAAATTACCATGGTGAGAATAATGTGATAACTTGAAGAAGATGATTAAGATGATAAAATTACTAATCCAGAAGAAATAAATGCTTTCAAATTTCAGAAGAAATGCATTGCAAGTGATAGTAGCATACAGAAAACTTTAGAAAGAAACTTTGCTATGCTGTAAGGGACAGTGTATTGTGGTATTCTGCTAGAACAATTTGTTTTCAGTGATAGTTGATAAAAATAGCAAAGAAGCAGCGAGAATGAAACAAGAATTGAAAGATTGAAAGAAACCGTACTTCTTGATTAATCTTGGATACTCCACGAGGAGTTTAAATAACAAGAGATCCTAAAAACTAGGAATTTAAATTCAAACAAAAAAAACAGCAACAAGGATAAAACAAATCTCCTAATTTTTAGAGGAGTAGATGAGATTCTATCTCCTCCTAGAATATAGGAAAAGTGAGCATTATCTTAATCATAGATTAAGATATTATCTTCGAATATTTCAACACTCCCCCTCAAGCTGGGGAATGAATATTTATCATCCCAAGCTTGCATATCAGATTCTCAAACCTCTTTGCTGCCAAACCTTTTGTGAATATATCAGCTACCTGTTCCTCAGATGAAACATGGGGAATATTGATTATTCCTGCATCCAATTTTTCTTTGATAAAGTGTCGGTCTATTTCAATGTGCTTTGTCCTATCATGCTGAACTGGGTTATGAGCAATACTTATAGCGGATTTGTTATCACAAGACAACTCAATTGCTCCTCGTGTTTTTATCTTTAAGTCTTCTAGGATAATTTTTAGCCATAACAATTCACATATCCCAAGGGCCATAGCCCTAAATTCTGATTCTGCACTTGATCTAGCCACAATGCTCTGTTTCTTACTCCGCCAAGACACTAGATTCTCACCTAGGAATACACAATATCCTGTGGTCGATCTTCTATCATTGATGGATCCTGCATAATCAGCATCTGTAAAGCCTTTAATATCCAATTCTTTTCCTTTTTTGAACAATAGGCCCCTGCCTGGATTAGTCTTGAGATATCCAAGTATTTTCCTTACAGCTTGCATATGTTCCTCAGTAGGGTTATGCATGAATTGGCTCACAAGGCTGACAGCGAATGTAATATCAGGTCTAGTATGTGAGAGATATATCAGCCGGCCCACTAGCCTTTGATATCTTCCTTTGTCAATTGGTTGACTGTCAGGATTCTGCCATAGTTTTCCATTAGGTTCTATTGGGACATTGGATCCTTTGCCTCCTGTAAGCCCTGTTTCAGTAAGTAAATCCAGAACATATTTACGTTGAGATAGAAAGATACCATCCTTAGAGTAAGCAACTTCAATGCCTAGGAAATATCTGAGAATACCAAGATCCTTGATTTCAAATTCGTGAGCTAGGTTTCCTTTTAGCATCATTTGCTCCTCCTCATCATCTCCTGTCACAATTATGTCATCTACATATACTAACAAGGTAGTAATCTTTCCTTCGCTTGAATGTTTCATGAAGAGAGTATGATCACCTCGGCTTTGATTGTATCCCATAGTCTTCATGGCTTTAGAGAACCTACCAAACCAAGCCCTTGGGGACTGTTTGAGTCCATAGAGAGCTTTTTGAGCCTGCACACTTTTCCTTTTTCTGTTTCTTGAAATCCCGGAGGCAATTCCATGAAAACTTCCCTCTTCTAGGTCTCCATGTAAGAAGGCGTTCTTGACGTCAAATTGTTGTAGTTTCCATCCAAAAAATGCTGCCAAAGAGATTAGAATTCTTACTGTTGCCATCTTAGCCACTGGTGCAAAAATTTCAAAATAGTCTATGCCATAGGATTGGGTATATCCTTTGGCTACTAATCTTGCCTTGTACCTGTCCAAAGTTCCGTCAGCTTTGTATTTTACATTGAATACCCATTTACAACCTACTGGCACAACCCCTTGTGGTCTTGTTATTATTTCCCAAGTCTGATTTTTCTTCAAGGCTTTCATTTCTTCCATCATGGCTTGCTTCCAATTTTGATCTCTTAGGGCCTCTTCTACTGAATTAGGAATGACAATTGAATCTAAAGATGCTAGGAATCCTTTGTGTTTGTGTGACAGCCGATGGTAGGATAAGAAGTTAGTTAAGGGATGTTGGGTACAGCTTCTAACACCCTTTCTAATAGCAATAGGTAGATCTAAATCATCATAACTTGGGTTAGGAGGATTAGAGCAGTCTGAATTTGATGACTGAGAGTCGTTTTCTGCAAAAGAGGGTTGTATAAATTCCTTACCTTGACTAGGATCAGATAATGGTGCTTGCTGGGAGTCCAGAGCAGGCTGTTTTCTTCTTTTGAAGACATAGGGAGATCCTTTGAACCGTCCTGAAAGCTGTTGGCTGGGGCCTGAGAGCGGTTGGCTGGCTGGATGTTCACTGCTTTGCTGAGATGAGGGAGAGAGAGGAAGCCGAGATAGAGCTTGAAAGACATCTTCCCCAACCCCAATAGTCTGGTCACCATCTAAACACTCCCCCTGGCGACCAGTTTGATGTGAAGGAAAGAAAGATTGGGTTTCAACAAATGTAACATCCTTGGAGATGTAAAATTTCTTTGTAGAGGGATGATAACATTTGAATCCTTTTTGGGTAGGAGAATATCCTAGAAAAACACACTTTAAGGCCCTAGGATCAAGTTTGTCTCTATTTTGTTTGGGAATATGAACAAAAGAAACACATCCAAAGACCTTTAGTGGAAGAGGAGAATGTAGATTGAGATCTGGAAAATAAGTAGAGAGGAGCTGGAATGGAGTTTGATTTTCTAAGGTTTTTGAGGGTACTCGATTGATTAAATAGGCTGCTGTAAGAGTAGCTTCCCCCCAAAAATTTTTAGGCACTCTATGATGATGGAGGAGACTTCGGGCAACATTCAGAAGGTGTCTCATCTTCCGTTCCGCAACTCCATTTTGTTGTGGAGTGTGGACACACGAAGTTTCATGAATTATCCCTTCTTGTTGAAAGAATTGGTGCAAGTGATTATTAACATAATCCTTTGCATTATCAGTTCGAAATTTCTGAATTGTACAATTGAATTGTGTGGAGATTAGCTTACAAAAATATGGCAGAATGGTGCTCACTGCAGCCTTATCTTTTAATAAGAAAATCCAAGTCATTCGAGTACAATCATCAATGAATGAAATAAACCATCGGGCCCTCAAACAATTTGGTATTTTAGAGGGTCCCCATAGATCGGAATGAACCAAAAAGAAAGGTTTAGATGACCTCTTATTGCTGGATGGATAGGACACTCGATGATGCTTGGAAATAGCACATACCTCACACTGAAATTTACTAAGATCTAGGGACTGAAATAAGGAAGGAAACATGGTTTTTAGAAGAGGAAATGGAGGGTGACCAAGTCGGTAATGTTGCAGCCAAACAGGAGCAGCAGAATCAGGAGTAACCTGGGAGAATCCAACAGCCTTCAAGGATCGGTTTTCAATCAAAGGATGGCCTCCCTTTTTCTCCAGATAGTACAGCCCATGCTGTTCCCTAGCTGCACCAATCATCTTCCCTGTCTTCAAGGCTTGAAATTCACACACATTAGGAGAAAAATTGGCACAGCAATTTAGATCATCAGTGAGTTTGTGAATGGACACAAGATTGGTGGATAAATTGGGCACATGTAGGACCTGTTTTAGTGTAATACTTGGGCTGAGGGTGACTGTCCCTTGACCCTTAATGGAAACCGAAGTTCCATTAGCAATGGTAATTCGTTTGGAAGTAACAACAGGCTCATAGGTGTCAAAGAGCAATGGATTAGGGGTCATGTGATCAGTGGCTCCTGAATCTAGGATCCAAATGTCATTCCTATCAGTTTTAAAGGCATTAAGAGATACTGCATGTACAAAATTACCTTGCTGGGCGAAAGTGCAGTTTCCATCATTGATAGTCTTAAGGAGAGCCTTAAGTTTGTTAATTTCCTCACCATCAAGTTGTGCAGTCTCAGTACCTGGGATCGATTCTGCCTTGCTGATTGTTCCTCCTTCTTCGTTCTCCTTGGATGATATGTAGGCCAGCTTCGATGCTGTCATATTTTTAAAACCACCCATCTTTTTCAACACAGCCTCCTTACCATGAAGTTTGAAGCAATAATCTCGAGTATGCCTAGGCTTGTTGCAAAAACTACACCAAAGTCCTTCACGATTCTTGTTTGCCTCTGGTTTTCCCGTCTTAAACCGTGTTCCATCCTTCTTTGTGGCAGTCATAGCTGATCCTTCTGTCCCTCCATCACTGAGCATAACTCCCCTTCGGTTTTCTTCACTTCTTACCACAACGAAGACCTCATTCAGGGAGGGTAGCTTCTCCCTTCCATGGATTTGAATCCTTACTTGATCAAATTCAGCATTCAACCCAGCAAGAAATTCAACAATCCTATCTCTTTCAATAATCCGACTAAGAGTGGCTGCATCATCGCTGCATATCATCTTTATTTCCTGATATTGGTCTAGTTCTAACCAAAGGCCATTCATCTTGTTAAAATACTCGGTGACTGTTAAAGATGCTTGTCGAGTGCTATTAATCTTTGTTTTGATATCAAAGATTACCGATACATCTTGTACCTTAGAATACGTTTGCTTAATGGTGTCCCAAATAGCTTTAGCCGAATCTAGGAACATATAATTCTTACTAACCTCGGGTTGCATGGCATTCCACAGCCATGACATGATAAGAGAATCTTCAATATCCTAAATCGGAAAAGCTGGATCAGTGGTCTTTGGTGGTGAGGTAGTGAGGTGTCCTAGCTTTCCTTGCCCTTTGAGAAAGGTTCAAACGAACTGCGCCCATTGGAGATAATTTCTACTGTCCAATCTATAGGAAATATGCATTCCGGGCAACTCTCCACCGCTGGTTCCAGAGAAGTTGACCGCACCTCCATGTATACCGGTGATTGAATCCAGTTCTGATTCTCCAGTAGCAATACCAGGATTAATATCCGAGCTTGCTGACATCTTGGGTGATTAAGGAATCAAGGGAAGGCAATAAAGGCCTCGGAATGAACACAAGATGTGTGAAATGCTGACTGAAGAAGAGAAAAAAAAAAAAAAAAAAACGAGTGCAATGAAGGCTTCGGCTGAGATCTAAGAGCAGAATGAAGGCTCTGATACCATGATAAAAATAGCAAAGAAGCAGCAAGAATGAAACAAGAATTGAAAGATTGAAAGAAATCGTACTTCTTGATTAATCTTGGATACTCCACGAGGAGTTTAAATAACAAGAGATCCTAAAAACTAGGAATTTAAATTCAAACAAAAAAAACAGCAACAAGGATAAAACAAATCTCCTAATTTTTAGAGGAGTAGATGAGATTCTATCTCCTCCTAGAATATAGGAAAAGTGAGCATTATCTTAATCATAGATTAAGATATTATCTTCGAATATTTCAACAATAGTGACCCCCTATTGTATGTTTCTCTGATTGTGTTAGATGTTTACTTGCAGAAAAATATAAAAACTAATTGATATTTACTCACATAAATGCATCCACCCACTTTTGTGCCCATGGACTTGGGACGACTGATTCTCTTGCTCATCCTCCCTGTAACAAGCTAGAGATATATGCATATTGTCATGCATTTAAGGGTAGCTATGCCTGTTTTGGTCATTCAAACATTGCAATCTTTTGTTCTATCATATAATGCTGCAATAATCTGGGCACTGGTTAGTAAATAGTTATGCTGAAATTGTCATGCATGTTTATCCACACAAAGTAAATTTCTTTGTTCAGAATGCTCATGGAAAGATAATTTGCTGTATGAGGCTGTGAAATACTGAAAATGTTGTCGAGAGGGTTATTGTAATTTTTTATTTTAAGTGGGGAGGCAAGATATGTTACTTTTAGTTGTTTTGTCCTCTTTAATATTGTTATTACAGAAATTAATTGTCAAAAAAGACAAAAGAAGTTGTCTTATCTTTAACCACTTGCAGCATGTTCATAGACCGTTGCTATCTTTTGGTCCTAAAGCTTCCATGAAGCTAAGAACTTGCCCAGCAAATGTTTATAAGGTAATGTGAAACTGTAATTCATTGCTGTTGTTCTTTTTCATAGTTTAAGATATAATTTAAGATCCTTTTTTGCCTTTTATTAATACTTTCTTTGGCATAATGTTTGTGCAGGAACTGAGGTTTAGTTCTCATTTGATTAGTGACTTCACCAGTGAAAATTCTGTGATGATAACTGATGGTGCATTTAGTACTGCATGGGTTAAGAATTTTCAAAAGCCAACAGGTTCTTTGGTTTTCTCAAGAGAAAATGGTTCTGAAAGCAAAGCTGATGCTTTTCATTTATGCTCACAACCAAGTTCCATTCCTGGGTCTGTGCTGCAATTAGTGGGCTCTTCATACTTAGTTCGAGCAACTGCCTGGGAGATGTATGGAAGGTATCTTCTATACTATCAGTGTTTTTTTAATTCTCTAAACTTCATGTAAAATTTTTGTTCACCTTTGTCTGTGTTTCTTTACTAGGGGAACTCTATCTAGGGAATACATGTAGAATTGAAACTAGAGGTATTAAGGTGGTTTATCTTATGCTGAAGATATTTGCTCCATCATTAGTTAGATACAACATGGTGAAAACTTCTTGGATAGTCCTAAATGAGTTTTACAATGAGCTCTACTGAATAAGCCAAACAAGGAACAAGATTCTACAAATCTAACCCGGATAGAATCAAGAATATGGAAGGAAGATATCCTTCCCTTGGTATTAACAGAAAGATAAAATAATTTCCAACCTAATTGCAGTAGTTTCTGCTGCTGCTCCTCTCTCTCTCTCTCTAGGTGTGACAATGGTTACTCTTTGCCAAATATGTGATGAAATGCAGTCTGGAAATAATCAATTCAATAGTCACCTGACCCCTCTTGTTTTATGGATTCCATGGGATGCAATTGCATGTTATGTTAGTTACTGTTACCAAGGTGCTTTTCCTTTTGTTTTTAAGTTAAATGTAATTAGTTTATTCATCAGCAGGGTAAAGCCTGATGCTGTCTTTTACGTTCTGTTGCCTCCCTGCACCCTACCACCACGGAATACATGTTTTTTTTGGTTGTGGAGCTTTTGAGATGAGCCAGATTTGGCTCTGTTTTAAAATGCTTCCTAAGTCATGTTTGGCTTACATTAGATGTATCTTTCTGCCTTTATTTCCCTCTTTTCAGTGGCCTCTTGGCTGGGTTAATGCACTGGCTCTACAAAATGCATGTTTTCTCTGCTTACATAGTTGTTGAGACAACCCTTATTCCCTTATTTAAGCTAGTGTAATAATTATAGTGATTTGAATTTTTGAACTGCCTGCTAGGTTTTTGTTTTTGTTACTCTGAATGTGTATTTCTTCCTTATTTTTCTTATTCTTCAGTGCTCCTCTTGCTCAAATGAATACACTGGTCTATGCAACATGCTTTGCTGACTCGTCAAGGTAACTAGGAAATGCTGTCCCTGGTTTTATATACCTCTGGGTGCTCAACTTTGATGTGCCATTTCCTAGTGTATAATTCATACTTATATGCAAATTCAACACCTAAAATTGCTCCCTCTCATTCTGATTCCCCCCAGTTCGGCTGATACTGCTTTGGCATATGCAAAACTTGTCCAACATCTAGCAGTTTTTAAAGGGTACAAAGGTTAGTTAAATGCGTTGTTAATCCATCATGCTGGTTAGCTGATGAAACAAATGCATCAGCTCATTTTATGCAAAATTGTGAAAATTCTGGATTAGTTGCTCATCTCCACCTTTTTGCTGCTCATCTTAACATTTGACATTCTCTGGCTATTAGCAATAGCTGGATGGCTGTGCCCTGTTTCAATCTCATGGTGAGACCAATTATCATGTACCTTTATCTACTTTAAATTCCTCTAAAACTTGAAGTATTTGCTTTCATTATGAAAGAGTTTGTTGGATTTTCAAATGATATTACCACTTGTTAATGGAGTTGGTAAAACCTCAGTTCCATGTGGTTTGATGTGGAGGAGGTAATGAATGTGAGTTTCATTAACGTTTGTAGGGGCCATGAGATTTATACTCTTCTGGCCATTAGCTTGATAACTCCACAACCTCGTTAGGCTTGGTACTTAAATGGAGAGCAGATCCCTATATCTAAGCACCTGCCCCCCCCCCCCCCCCCCCCCCCCTCTTTTTCTTTTTCCAGTATAGATGAGCTTGCCATGTATCGATCAGGGCTTCCTTTTATTGAGCAGTGGCAATTGCATGCTTCATTAACTACACCCTTCCCTAAAGCACAAAAGAAGAAAAAATATACATGTGTGTGTTGTACAACAACAATCACAAGCATTAATCCCACTAGGTTAAGATTAAGCCATCTCACAAGAATTGTATACCTCCAGCCATCTCTATCCATGTCAATATCCTCTATAAGATTAAGCCCATTGTACCATCTCTCATATTTAAAGCTTTTCCACTAAGTTCTCTTTGGTCTTCTTTTCTCTCTTTTGCTACAAACTTCCTCCATTTCATCCATTGACCTCCCAGGTGCGACTATGAAAAGGGCCCTATTCCTATTCTCCAATACCAAGCAAATAACTTCATGTTCTTGTCCCTGATTTGTCAAAGTCAACAAGTCTCAAGTTCATGCTATGTTGTGAAGCATCCCATAACTGTATTTGTATTCAATCTGAGTCATGCCTATCACTTAATAGGGATATGAAAATAGAAATAAGCATGAAAATTGAATTGGAATATGATGATTTGGAAAAAAACCACCACTCAATGTAAGGGTGTGAAAAAATATACTAAGTTTTTCTATTTGTTATTAGTAATGTTATGAACCTAATAACCAAAAAGCATTAAAAATATTGAAAGAGTACATTAAAGGTCAAAAGATGCCGTTAAATTCATAATATACAATCTAAAATATAAAAAGATATCTTTAATCCGCCAAAAGATGCCATTAAATTCATAATATATAATGATAATATAAGCATCATTGAACATTCAAAGAGAAATGAAATTCTTTAGCAGTGGATTCAGGAAAAAAATTCCCAAACTTGTTGCCTCCCAATAACTTGTGGTTCTAAGCCATTGAGTTCATAATGAAACCGACCTTTGTCTCTACAAGTTTGGCTTCCACCCCCTTCCCCCCATCTCCTACTTGAGCATAACTGAAAGTTGAGGCTGAAACCCACAAATTTAAAGGTAAAAAAAAGTTACCCTCACCATGGACTTCACCAATTTTTTCTTTGTCCTGCATGTAAACATAGAAGCCACTATTTCATGCGTGTCCAACTATATAAAAAATGTACTCCTTTGAACAACAATTTGACCTAAGGCATTATGTTTCTTCAGTCACTGGGAACAAAAGTTAAGGACTGGGTTTCTTCACAACCACTACCTTCAGGATTGGGCTTGGGAATACTCCAGAATTTTTAGCTATTTCTCCAAAGTTGTAATTTGACTCAAATTCGTGCCTTTTTTTCACTATCCAAAAAAATATTGTATTTGTAAATTTTCCCCTGAACAAATTCCTGAGAGTTTTAGGAAAAGCCTATAACTTATGGACTTGTGTCTTTGTTGTGTGTCCACCACAGTGTGTTGTGTGCCCTAGATCTATCAGGAATGAAAATAACAATAGTAAATTAAAACACACCAGTTGGTATGTCCACAAGTATCCTAGAGATGTGTGTATGTGGTTGATAAGTGTTAAATGGTGGTATGTACCCAGAATTAAATGTCTCTAAGCTACCATGTATTCTCTGTTTTGTGTCTTGAACCCACATCAACAATTTTTGAACCCGCTCACGTCAGGCTGGTCTATTGTGCATCCTTGTGCACTAAGATGCACTTTAGTATACTAGGCTCTCTCTCTCTCTCTCACACGCACCCGTGCGCACACACACATGCATGCATGCGACACTAACACTGACAGATATGTGTTCTTTTTTTGTTTGTTACGATGACCTAACAGGATATTGTTGTATTTGCAGAAGCTTTCAGTTCCCTTAAAATTGCAGAAGAGAAATTTTTGTCTGTCTCAAAATCTAGAATCTTGCTATTAAAATTGCAGTTGCTTCACGAGCAAGCTTTACATTGGTATGGGTGTTGCTGATACTTTAGATTGCTGATACTTTAGATCTTCATTTGAGTACTCTACAAAGATCATTGCATTTCCTCATTTCCAACCTCTTTAAGATATTTTTTGGATACTTAATGCACTGCAGTGGACATCTGAAACTAGCTCAGCAATTATGTGGCGAGCTTGGAGTTTTGGCATCTTCTGTGGCTGGAGTGGACCTGGAGCTGAAGACAGAAGCAGGCCTTCGCCATGCCCGGACCTTGCTTGCTGCAAACCAGTTTAGCCAGGTTTATTACTTCTGTACCATAAAAATTCTTGGCAAGTAGTTATTCTCTGGTTATGTATTCTAAGGAGTTGATGAATTCATGACCTTCCAATGAACTCCAATAATTTCTTGATGAATAGGATGCCTTTGGACAATTAAAAGTGATCTAGAATTGAAGGTGTTCCTTCTAGATCATTAAGCACTAGGAGTGGCATTTTTTTTTTTTTTTTTGTGGGGACTTAAGAAGCACGACAACATGGATAAAAGGATATGGAATAATTGGCATAGACACTTTGACAAGGAAATTTTAAAAATTTTGACAGGGACATGGTAGGAACATGACAATATTCATATGCATTTTACCTTTTATACATTATAAAGCTGTTTCTTCATTTTTTACAACACAAATATATTGGTTATTTATCATATCAAAATATCAACAAATTAATTTTCAGTTGATACATACTTGAAAAGAAGTGTGAACAAAAATTCTAATATCAATTTAAAGAAGCTCTATGCATGAGCAAATTGAGAATTTTGGACTTTAAAATTCTTGAAAATAAAACATCTAGAGGAGCAAGGGTTTCATATTGTTGTTATTTGCAATCAATTTCCAATATACTCTTTCAAACTTGTAATATAGGTCTAATTTATTTGAAGTATGGATAGACATGTTCTTATTACAAGATGATGTCCCCAAGATAGTTCAATAAATTTCTGGTAAAGTGTTTGGATAAGTGTTTGACATATATTTGGAAGGGTTAGATATAGTGTTGTTAGCCAATTTTATGTGTCTATTTCACATTGCTATGGAATTTCTAATGTCACTAGAATTCTTATGCAAAAGTTGTTTGCACGAAAAACTCAGAATTCATGCTTCGTCTCCACAATAGGGAAATAAATTTTGCTATCATATAAAATTGATTTTTTATGTTGGTCAAACTGAAAAAAATTCACCTTTTATATTAATATTTTTACTCTCAACAGTCTACACACCTCACATGTGGCAAGGCTTCATTGTGTAACTGGTCCAAATATGTACAACAATTTAATATTGGGTTGTTAGTGAGGTTTGAACTCAAAATGTTTGCCTACACTGATACCATGCTGAATTCTTAAACACCATTTGATCTAAAAGCCTAAGCTTGTTAGATAAAGGATTAACTTTATCTTTTATGTATTATTTTTACTCTCCACAAACTACAACTTATCCTAACCATGTTAGGATCAGTGGCATGACATTCATAATATTAATCGACTTTTAATAGTCAAGATACAAATCCACGCGATAAAACAATGTGGTAAAATTTTATGCCAGATGCCCTTCTTGATACAATTGTTAGTGAGGGAATGATGAGATAAAGTTCTAACACATCTTTATATGAAAAAATTTCATGAGATTGCAGTGAATGAAGATAATTGATATGCCTTGTTCCATCATAGTTGATATTATAAAACCAATCTGTACAATGTGTAAATATGACTTGGCCAAACACCATTAATAGTTTGTAAAAGTACTTTCACTTAAAAAACACTTTTAAGTTGTGTAACAGCACAACCAAATAGGCCCTGTCCAATGTCCAACAAAGTCCATTATTTTTGAAATGTGTCCATGCTTCTATGGTGGGAACCCAAACTTCTCTCTAGAATAATGGAAAAACATCAAGAAAATTGTTTAGGGTCTTCTTTGTTACTGCCTTATGGAGAACAGAAAATCACAGTTTCTGTAGAATAATTTTATTATAATATATTTCAAGTGTAGAGAGGGTCTATGATGTATTTGCAGAACAAGTTTATATTACTTGTACTTGTTCACATATCAACCTTGATAAATAAGTAAATTAGTAATTAAGCTGTCAACTCCACTATATAATACTTGGAAAAAGGAAATCAAGGAAGGCCATCTACAATTAATTATTGTGGTCCACTACCAACATATAATAATCAATGGGTTCGAAATGAAGCTAGTTTTTATTCATATCTAAACATTTATCCATATCTAAACAGTGAGTCTGAATCCTTACATGGATAATCAGTTAGACATTATTTTCCAACAATATTTTATGACCCTCCCTTAACCCCTCAAGGAGATACCCTTTTCTCTAATTGAGAGCCTGGCCTTTGTAATACTTCCCAATACCTAAAACGCGTTATAGAGAGACTTCTAATTTTGTGTAAAGTCTCAGTTATTGTTATATAAAAAAACTACTAAGAAAAAGGACATTTTTAAGAGAATAAAAAGAAGACTGACAACTGCAATAATGTGTTTGGATGGCCAATCCTGTTCAATATGCTCCAAGCATACCAACATACTGACTCAAGTCAACTCTGACTGCCCTTGGCCTGGTCACAACATCAAATATTGGGGGAAAATTAGCATTTTCTATCATTAGAAAAATACTTATTTATTACCCAATTTTCTTGTAAAATAACTAATAATTTCCTTATTTTGCTCATTTAGAGATAACTTACCCATGGCTTGGTTTTTTAAAATTTGGTTGTCTCTAGTGAGCCTCACCTTTAATTTCTTCGTCATGTTATCTCTCATGATTATTAAAGGTGAGCTATGTACATAGGATCGTTACCTAACTTTTGACACCTTGTCGAAAATTGAATTTTTAACCCATGAAAGCTTGATTTAAAATTTCACAAAAATTACCATGTCTACCACACATATAGACCTAGTATGTGTCTAAAATTCATCCTATTTGAAAATCGGTTGGTCCATCAAACGAATTCGTGAAGTGACTCATGCTCAATAGCATCATTGCACTGACACCTGTTCAGTTTTTCTACTTTTTGACTGACCAAAGGATCTCAGATTCGCGCATGACATAAACTGGTGGAAAACTGACTTGAAAAGCTAGATTTAAAAAAATTCGTCTAAAATCAACCTAGTTTGATCCCTTGATGCCCCTTTTAAAGTCGGCTATTTTTTGCAGTCCTGTACCAGCAGATTGTAGGATCAAGCTGATGGGGTTCATTTACTGAACTTTGTTCCTCAGTTGACCAAAGATATCCAAGAGCAATTTTCAACACTTCATTGAGGTTCAATTGACTGGACTTGACCCTTGGTCGGTTGGAGATGTCTAGTGACCTTCCTCTGTTTGGTCCTTCCTTTGGTTGCTAAACTCCTGTTTCTACCAACCAAAGTGCCCTCCACCACTAATATACAGTTTATTATACTTCATCTAATGCAACTTTAATCCTCATAAACTTTGTACTTGTCAAGATTACATCATATAACAATGCATCAAAACCCAAACTACTAGCATTTACAACATGATAAACGTCTTGACATCTAACATGAGTTGCCATTCAAACTTCCAATCTTCCACAAAACTTCACAAGCCTTCCTTTAGCCATTCTTTTGTGAGCTGCTGCTGAATCTACATATATATAGTTCTGTACAAGAAAATAACAATTTTGGGGGGTCAGCTATACTATTCTCAACAACTTGCAGCTACCTTAAGACAAATCGCAAAAAATTGCAAGCTAACATACCTTGCAAGCACATGCTTTGCCGTTGTTAACATATACAAAATATATGCAATCTAACCTTTTCATGTCAAAATTCAATGCACATAAAATAGTGCTGATATTGCATAACTTTGATAGTTTAAAGAAGGTTGACTTTGCTCTGTCTTCCCCTTTCTATTTTCCTTCACTAGGCGTTGACTTTCCTATCAGCAAGGAAGTTTCATTTCTTAATTACTCCTTCACATTCTTTAGTTTAATTCAAACTGATCATAAGCGAAAGAAAAGATCAAGACTTTACCTTGCTCTTGTTTCCTTCCCTTCTTTCTTGTCTTTCTTGATTTCTCCATATTTCATTCTTCTCTCGACTAGCATAAAAATCAACATCCAGAATTTTCCTTCATGCATTTCATCCCTTATATACTAACACCTAACAACCAACACCCTTAGTGGATGGCTCACTAACCTTGAAATTGCCCATGCGCTGGCCACCTCAATCTCTCAAATTGAGAGGTTTCTTAACCAATTACTACTTGGCGACTTGACAATTTAAATGACTTGATAAGTTGACACTGCTTTAATTATCTCAAACTTGGGTAGATAATGGCCACCTGGCCAAATGACTAAAAACATGCAACTCTTGATGTAATTACAAAGAATTGGCCATCATTTGGAATAAACTAATATTATTCAACCACTTCTAACTTCCCTTTTGATCCTTAATCCTCCTAGGATCACACAGTGTCATAGTATCACTAAGTGATCCTTGTACCTTGCTTGACCATCCCCTATGGATCACAAGCTTACACCATAAAATTTTCGGTAAAATTTTGTTGTCACAACCCTTTGAGCATGTATTTTTGGTTGTGGCTAATGTCCTTGTCATTGATGTGTGACTAATATAATGTGCTTCTTTCGGTTAGCAATTTTTATGCATTCTAATGCATGCTGCTGTTTGCAGGCGGCAGCTGTTGCCAGTTCCCTATTCTGCATGTGTTATAAATTCAATATGCAGGTTGAAATTGCAACAATCCTTTTATTGTTTGCTGAGATCCACAAGGTACTATATGATTTTAGATATGTTGGTATTGCTAAGAGAATTTGAGCTGGCATTTGTTATAGTCAAACAGTAGTATGGCAGTGTGGAACCACGAATTGCTTCCCTGGTACTTAATTTAGGCATATAACTGTCTGTGAGAACTTAAAAGAAAAAAAAAGAAAAGAAAAGAAACAAGAGTAAAGAAAGAAAAAGACGGGCAATGATTTGAATTGTCTTAAAATGTCCATTATTGTGATTTTCCTGCTGGAATGTTTTAATTTGGCAAAAATCCTTTTGCAAAGGGATTTTCTCATAATATTTGCTCTTTGTGAAACAGATTGTACTTTTCGTCTGTACAATTTCTGTGCCTTTTAACACTTATTAGTTGTTGATAAAATTTATAGTAATTTTTTTGGTTGAAATCCTATGGAGGTAAGACTTGTACATTATCTGTTATCAGAGATCTGGAAATGCTGTGCTAGGAATTCCCTATGCTTTGGCAAGCCTCTCATTTTGCCAGACTTTTAACTTGGATCTTCTAAAAGCTGCGGCTACCCTCACTTTGGCGGAATTGTGGCTATCACTTGGATCAACATACATAAAACAGGCATCAACTCTTATACACAGTGCTCTTCCAACAATTCTAGGTCATGGAGGTTTGGAGATTTGCGCTCGGGCCTTTATTACTGAAGCAAAATGCTATTTAGCAGATCCAAGCTTTTCAGGTCATTCATTATTCTATCCTGTCTACTTTTAAATTTTTACATTTCTTGGAATTTCCTTGGGCGTTTAGGTATAGGGACAGACTTTTGATCTCTAATAAGTTATTGTAAGCCTGTATACATTTTTTGATGATGGCCACTTAACTTGACAATCTCATAAAAAACAGACACATACATATATATATATAGAGAGAGAGAGAGAGAGAGAGAGAGAGGTTTTGGCAAGTTATAAAATGAATGAGACATGAGAAAGAGTGCCATTATAAAATGAATAAGACATGTTTTTAGCAGCATACAGGAACACCAGTAGACAAGGAGTCGACTGATCATAGGTTAGTCAATGACTCAAATAAGTTGGAGTTCAAAAGTCAATCATAAATCGACTTTTGGAGATCAATCACTGTGTTTTGGTTATGGAATTGCTAGTCAACTGTTCTGGTCACTAGGGGATGTGTTCTACATTCTGGAAACACAAGTCTACCTTCTGTGGACCTGTCCTTGCATCAGGTGAGCAAATTTGGTTTCTAGAATTTCAACTTGATCATAAGTGACCAGTTGATCACACAAAAACACTGCATTACATCTCATTCAGAACACTTGAGTCAACCGACAATCGACTATTCAGTCTGAACAGGTGATCTGAAAGATCAATCAATCTCAAGCTGACTGACTGTTGACTGTTGAGTCTGTGATCTGCACGCAAAAGCCTGGATATTTTTTTGCAATGAACCTGGACACTTTTGCAAGCCATATAAAAACTTCTGAACGAGATTTTTCAACATTACATGAGTTCTCAAAGATAAAAACTATCTGTGAAATCTCCAATTGCTGAAACATCCTTGTGCCCATTGAGAAGTTCAAAAGTTCTTTTGACATTGTTTACGGTACTCAAATCAGAGATCTTCAGTCAACTCTCAACAAGCCATTGATAAATTTACAAAGTTCTTTATTTTTTTTATTTTTTTAGCTATTGGATTGTTTGTAAACGTGATTACCATTTGTTGACCTAGTGGTCACAAACTGTTATCTTTCTATTATTGTGATTAGTTCGGGAAGGTAAGTTTTGGACTTGCCAAGGATTTAACAAAGGCAACTTAGAGACCATAAATCTATGATTGTAACAAGTTTCTAAGGTGAGTTTGGGTAAAAACGTGGGAATTTTTGTGTATAGTGGAATGCAAGATCTGTTGATCTTGTAGAGTGGACATAGGCGCGACTGGCACCGGACCACATATGTGTTGTAGTTCTTGCTTTTCTTTTGTGTTGTGCTTGCCTATTATTGTTTTCTTTGTATATCTTGATTAATGCACATAGGTACCACAAAAAAAATACACTATTAAACTTAGATAAACTATTGATTAGTTTTGAATACTGCTAGAAAAGTTTTATAACGATCACAGAGTACATTCTTCTAAACAAGTTAAAGGGTTACTTGGTCTTTCAAAAAGTATGATCTCATTCCATTGAATTTATCAGTTAGTGTTAAGTTAAAATAAATTAATATTGTATGAAAGTAAGAATCTGAAACAGAGGTTAACAGTTTTATCGACTGAATTCACCTCTCCCTCTTTTGTCGATCCATCAAGAGAATAAAAGGATCAACACCCATCAGTATTGGATACCCATTACTTTATCAATTTATATAAATAAAAAATAAATTTCTTTTATTTGATTTCTTTTTGGACTCAACTATACTTTTTCCAACATATAGATGTTCCACATCTTAGATTACTACTAAATTTTAAAAAGTGAAATAGTGCAAAAAATAAGTGATAAATAAAGTAATGTCGAAATTTCAAAATAAAAGGATTAAAATAAAACACCATTTATAAAGTATTATAATCATAAATTTGGAAATAAAATGGAGGAAATCTAATGATTAAAAAAATTGTATTTTTTAGACAAAAAACATTGTCTAGATAGAAAGAATAAGATTATATGTAAATAGAATAAAATTTGAGTTATTTAAAAAATATGTATGGATCTGGGATAGGCTGGAGGCCTCATGCCCGTCCTTGGTCAGGGATATTTTTTTCCTCATTTATAGATTCCTTGTTGTGTTGTGTTTTCATATTGTACTTGTTGGTTTCACCATATCAACTAAGTGATGGAACACAACTATATCAATTATCTTCATTCACCACCCACCACCATCTCATGAAATTTCTCCATGTGAAGATGGTGTTCAAACTTCATTTCATCATTACTCCGTCAGGGGATATTATTCACTGTCGGTCCCAAGCCCGGATAAAGGAGGAGGGTTGCGTTAGGTAGCTGATAGCCAGCGTAAAACCTAGTCGGATCCAAATATGAATTCTAGACAAACCAGCTGTTGGGATGTAACCCACATAGAAGTCTAGAATTCATGTAGCCAACCCCACATAGTGGGATAACGGCTGGATATGTTGTTGTTGTTGTTATAGATTCCTTGTTAGAGAAATGTTTATGTCCAAACTTGCCCCATTTGAGGCGGGTTCTGTGGGTTGCTGTCAAGGCATGTACCTTTTTTATCCGATTTAAAAGAGAGCTTGCTGACTTGCAATATTTTATTTTATGTTCTAGAAGCATGTGTTACCAAAAACCACATTGATTTTGCTTTATTATATTTCTTGACATTCTTGCCTTTTTGTAAGTTTCTTTTATGCTGTTATCCTCCAGGAATAAGACAGGGAAACAAATTTTCTGCTTATTTTATAATATTTTGATATTGCTAAGGCATTTTGGCATTGTATTACCATCAGTTATATGAGATTAGTGTAACCCTTGGATGGTTATTGAGCTGCTTGAGAAGGAAGAATAAATGTTCTTGGTGTTAGGAGGCAATAGTCCTTGGTGCCATAGACCTCAAGCCTTATATATATTATATGATTATCAATATATCAAGCTCCATATTATTGGACTACTGTACATTGATCTTAATGATAACTAGTATTTTGGTTGAAACATTTATTAATCTGTGGAAAAACTCTGTTGACCACAGATGACATGAATTTGGGTACAATATGATACACAAGTGACCATACACCAAATTATAGTATCTTGGGGCTTGACAAAGCAGACATAGAAGAATTAAAAATACATTTCTTTGGAAAGATAAACGGGAAAAAAATTCAAAGTGTCTGTCTTAAATAATGTCTTGATGAGTAAAAAGTTTTGGACCTTGAGTTATTGAATCTTATAAACCAAACAGTGTACATGGAATGGTGGATAGTTGTGGAATTAGTATTTGAAAATGGAATTTCAAATGTTCTGAAAGAATGGAATTTAAAATAGTATCTGATTTGGTAGGGTTTGAAGGGTAGTCTTGTAGCAAAGGTGAAGTTGTGGAAAAAACTTCTTTGCAGAACAAGACCAAAGATGTGTACAAAAATGATCCTCTCTAACTGTCACAAAACAGGGAACCTTGTGTACTGTGTACACCCTTTATCTGATTTGGTAGTATTTGAAAGGAAAACATTCCACATTTACATCCCTTAAAAGATGGCTGGATACAGGTTAGAATTTACTTAGCGTATCCTATTGTGCTTAGCCACACTGCCCACCATTTTAAAATGTTTTTCATGTATAAAATTACTCTAAACTCTCCCCTATAGTCTTTCTGCTCCAATAATTTTCTTTAGACTACTTCCTCTCAGCATTCTCTTGCAGCTGTTGGCACACCAAATAAAGGAAGGTGGCCTTTTAAGTTGCAGTTATGCGCGACAAGTTTCCATCCTATGGTCTATCCGCCAAGGAGGAGGAGCCACTCATCCAAACTTGTCTGATCTATTGGAAGCTGTCGCAATACTATAAACAATGAATGGTTTATAGGATATCTGTCCAGCACTTCTTGGTGCCTGGTTCAAGACACTTAAAAGTGCCTAAACTTCTGGGTTGGGATTGAGAATCATGTGTGGCTTGATGTGCATGTTTGTTATTAGAAACTCACATCCATGGAATGCACATGTACTTTATTGATTCTGATATTGTTTAGAATTTATTGCCTGATCTAGCTCTATCCATGCATGCATTTGTCTCCTCAATAAAGGTGAATTCCCTTGCTTTTCTGATAACAGCTTCTTATATTTTTACTTTTTTTCTAAATATTGTGTTAGGTGTTTCTTAGTGTGAACTATTTCTTTGAGATTCATGCTAATTTCCCCATATAAGGTGACAATTAGGAGTAGGCATGGACTATTAGCTGATTAATACCCAAAAGGGATCTTGTAGCAAATACTACTAAAGCGCCCCCCCCCCCCCCACCCTTTGGGGAAAAAAAAAAAAAAACAAGTTAAGAGTAAAAATGATAATATAAAAGATAAAGTTAACTCTCTATCTAACAGTTTAACCTTTTAAATGAGATGGGGGTCAACAATTTAATATGGTACCAAAGCAAGCAAAGGTTCTACGTTCAAACCTCACCCCTGACCCAATATTTAAATTGTTGCGGTTGTTTGGACTAATTATGCAATGAAGACTAGCTACAAGTGAGGGGGCATGTTAAGAGTAAAAATGATAATATAAAAGATAAAACTAACCCTCTATCTAACAACTTAAGATGAGATAGTGGTTAACAATTTAACACAAACAAATAAAACAAAAATGAAAGAAGGATGAAGAAGAGAACTCAGCTCCTAAACCCTAAATCCACAAACATGTAAACTTAAAAACTACAAACATAAAAAATGAGTGAACTACTAACACTGCCATGCTTTGCACAAAAATATAATGATTTTTTATTTGTGCTGTATTTCTACCAGTTTTCAAAGATTCTGAGATGGTTCTCAATCCATTAAGGCAAGCAGCTGATGATCTTCAACATATAGAGGTCAGTTGGTTTCTTAGATTCAATGCTTCAATTTTTATGCATTTTAAGCTTGCTAGATATGGCTTGGGTCATTCTTTGTTGATGGGTAGTGTTTCATCTCTATTTTAGGGGCTTCTCAGGTACAATTTTAATGTGCAGCTACTTGGGGGTGTTAAAGATAAACCCTAGGGTATAGAAGATTAGAAATCAAGATTCGAGAGAGAGAGAAAGAGAGAAATGTACTGGAGAAATTTATTCATTGAAAATGAATAATAACCACCCCCAAATACAATACATAAGCTATATTTATACAGCCTTATAACCGATAGAAAGATTACTGCCACAAACATAAACAAAAACTATAACAGCATCACCAAACAGAATGAATGAAACAAATATAAAGAGAATGCTATCTGAATACAACATTCTCTTCAACACTCCCCTTCAAATCATGCTCCTGCACTTGCTCTTCAGTAGAAAACTGTGTGAAATGCTGTCATTGCTGTAAACCGTTGAGTATCAATACTGACAGGGGACCAGGCAAGATTAAGCTTACTGCATAACACCTGAAATCTATCCCTTGGTAAACTCTTGGTTAAAATATCCGTCACCTGGTCAGATGTAGGAACATAACGAATTTCTACTTCACCTCTTTCAACCTTTTCCCTCACAAAATGCATATTAACACCAACATGCTTCGTTCGCGAGTGGAAGACAGGATTTTCAACCATTCTTTTGGCTGCTAAGTTGTCACACCATAGAACTGGAGTAGAAATAATCGGATAACCCAACTCAGCAAACAAAGACTTAAGCCATAAAATTTCCATTACTCCCAAAGCAACAGATCTGTACTCAGCTTCCCCTACAGAACGAGCAACATTCGACTGCTTTTTAGAGCCCTAAACAATAAGATTTTGACCAAGATACACACAAAAGCCACTAGTACTCCTTCTAGTGACTTTACACCCAGTATGATCAGCATCAGTAAACACTGTGAGACGTAAATTTCCAAGTGTGGATGAGAAAAATAAACCAAGACCAGCTGTACCCTTGATATACTGAAGCAACCGTTTGCAAGCCAACCAGTGTTGACTCTTAGGTTTGGAAGAAAACTAACTCAACTTATTTACAGCAAATGCAAGGTCAGGTCTTGTATATGTCAAGTATTGGAGAGAGCCTATAATAGTTCGATACAGGGCTGGATTATGAAAATATTCACCTTCATTGGTTAAGGAAATTCCAACATATAGGTGTGTCACAAGGCTTACAATCGTCCATACTAGCCTTCTTCAATAAATCCAGAACATATTTAGTTTGAGTAAGAAAAAGACCACCTGAGTTTTCAAGGCAAATTGACAATCAAGATCATGAATACACTTCTGAAGAGCAGCCGGACTAGAGCCAGTAAGAAGTATATTATCAACATATACAAGCACAAACAACACATAATCAACGGTGCATTTTATGAACAAAGAAGCATATGCAATTGAACGAACAAAACCCCAGCTAATTAACTCTTCTTTCAGCTTATTATACCAAGCTTGAGGAGCTTGTTTCAACCCATATAGGGATTTAATCAATCGACAAACATGCGTAGGCTTTGAGACATTGACAAACCCTTCTGGTTGTGCCATATATACCATTTCTACCAAGTCACCATTTAAAAACGCATTGTTCACATCTACTTGCTGAATTTTCCAACCAAACGACATAGTTAGAGAAAACAAAACCCGAATTGTGGGAGCCTTAACCACTGGACTAAATGTTTTGACATAGTCAATGCCGGGATTTTGTAAGAAACCTTTAGCAACAAGTCTAGGTTTATACTTTAAAACAAACCCATCAGGTTTAAATTTAACCCGGAAAATCCATTTGTTTCCAACCAAATTCATATCAACTGTATAAGGAACCAATTCCCATGTGTGATTCTGTTGTAGAGCATTGTACTCTGCTTCCATGGCTTTAGCCCATTGTGAGTCTAATAGAGCCTCGCTAACAGATGTTGGCTCAAGTGAACTCACTAAAACATGAGGAGAGGTGTGAACAAATTGTCTAGACTTAAACCGAGTAAGCATAGGATGAATTGATGGAGCTGGAGGAGGTTTAGTTTTAGTAACCTGTGATACAGGTGGAGCAGTAGGTGCATGAGGAGCAGAAGACAACGAAAATGATGTGGTGGCAGCAGGCAAACTGTCTGTTATATGCAGAACTGGATCCGAGGAAGGAGCAACTACGGGACACTGATTAGAAACGGAAGGAGAAACAATAGGGGAAATAATAGGATGAAGAAACTCTGTAGTAGGATTGTGAGGTTTAAACTTTGCAGATGATTCATCAGTGCGAGGAGAAGAAGAAAATATAGTCAGATAAGGAAAGTCTTGTTCATTAAACTGAACATGACGAGTAGTGTAAATGCGACCTGAGGGATGAAGACATTTGTAACTAGCTTGAATAGAACTATATCCAATAAAGATACACTTGGTTGAATGAAACTCAAACTTATGTTTGTTGTAAGGTCAAAGCAAGGGAAAACATGCACAACCAAATGGCTTGAGCAAATGATAATTAGGAGGTTTTTGATACAACAACTCAAAAGGAACCTGAGATTGAATAGATGTGGAAGGTAGAAGGTTAATCACATGAACAGTAGTGAGGAAAGCTTCTACCCAAAACTTTAGAGGCATTTTAGCATGAGCTAATAGAGTCAAGCCCATTTCAGCTATATGTCTATGTTTTCTTTCAGCAATTCCATTTTGTTGATGAGTGTGAGGGCATGAAAACCTAGGTTGAATGCCATTGTTATGAAGATAGGGTAAACAAGCCCGATATTCCCCTCCATTATCAGTTTGCAAAGCCTGAAGTTTGGTTTGAAATTGATTCTCAGCCAACTTGTGAAAGGTATGAAAAACTGATAAAACATCTGATTTGAACTTTAAAGGGTACAACCAAGTGTATCAAGTATAAGCATCTACAAATATGATGTAATAACGAAAACCTTCCATAGAAAACATGGGTGCTAGTCCCCAAAGATCTGAATAAACCAGCTGTAAGGGACGAACAACAGTAATTTCGTGAGAAGCAAACGGAAGTTGATGCAATTTACCTATTTTGCAACAATCACAAAAGGACAAACTGGAAGATGAACAAGAAATTCCAATTTTATTCAACACTTGTTGTAATACATTCAAAGAGGGATGTCCCAATCGATTATGCCAATCTTGACTACTAGTAGTGTGTTGAGCTACACAAGCATCTTTGGACATTTCATGAACAAATGAATCTTGTCCTTTACATGTTCTGAAAACATTACATGAATTGGATGAAAAATCAGCTTAAGGAACAGAACTTTGCTCTAAAGAACGGGCTGGAGTGTTGGTTGCAACGAAACAAGATGCTGGAACTAGCTGATATAACCCATCCTTAAGTTGGCCCCGTAGAAGAATTGCCCCGGATCCTTTGTCCTTGATAAAACAGATATTAGAATGAAATTCAGCTACCACATTATGATCTCTAGCTAGTTGAGAAACACTAAGAAGATTTTTATGTATACTAGGAACATGAAGAACATTAGGAATACAAAGAAATGAACTTAAAGTAGTATTTAATACTCCTGAACCAACATGAGTAATTGGCAATTGCTTACCATTGCCTATAGTAACTTTTTTTCCACCATGATAGGGCGAGTGGATAGACAGATTATTTAGGTTCGAAATAATATGATTTGTGGCTCCTAAGTCCACAAACCAAGCTGGATCAGAAAGAGATGATTGAGGAGAATTAAACTGAGAAGATTGGTATGGAAGAAACTGATCCAAAGATCCATGAGGCTGTGAGCCTGTTATTGAGCCAGTATCATTAGTGTAAGCTCTATTAGGATCACTAAAGGTTGCCATGTAAGCACCTGAATCAACTGATTTCCAGGATTAAAAGTTCCATTAGATCTTCCACCAGTAAAATTTCCAATAGGCTGATTCTGATTATTCACTCAAGTAAAGTTAGGATCAAACCAGTAATAGCACTTATCCACATAATGTCCTGGTTTACCACATAGCTGACAGTAGAATTTTCTATTTGAAAACCTGCCTCGACCTCTACCTCTTCTAAATCCTAAACCTCCTCCTCGTTGTGTATTTCTGCCTCGACTAAAACCAAAATTTCCATTACTTTGATGTGTTGCCACATTAACATTCATGTTAGAAGACATTGACTCAAATTGTAGAGACGGTTGAGGCACATTTTTAGCAGCCAATCTTTGTTCATGCATAAGCAATAAATATTGAACATTTTCCAGATCTATCTCGTCCATCTGATATGTTATTAAACTCACCACAGTGTCATAATCTTGATCTAGACCATTTAGAATAGCAAGAAGCACTTCATTATCACTGAGTGGCTCTCCTATGGCGGCTAGAGAATGAGTTATGGTCTTAATTTTCAAGACATAGTCATTGATTGATAAACTTTCCTTTTTAACAGACCTCGGCTGCTGTTTTAACTGAAATGATTTGGCAATTGTTTGTCTAGCATATAACTTCTCAAGATAGAGCCATACCTCGGCAGATGATTCGCATTGAATCCCCTACGCTAATACTTCCTCGGTGATTGTAGAGAAAAGCCATTCGAGAAGCAGCTGATCAGATCTAAGCCAGTTGACATATTTTGGATTCGCCTCCGAGTTCGTTGTTGCATTATCGCTTGTGGAGTCAATTATGTATTTCGAAGGAGGAGAAGCTTTATTCAAGTACGACACTAGATCGAAGGCTCGGACGGTGGCTAAGATCCGAGCCTTCCAAAATATATAGTTCTTTGAATCGAGTTTCAGAGGAATGAAACTAAAGACTTTTGACACTGCTGTGAAATCGAATTGAGACATGAACGAAACACTCGAAGTAGATCAAATAGGAGAAGAGGTAGAGGAAGAATGATTCTCGTGAATAGACGCCATTAGCAGGTTATAGGCTCTGATACCATGTTAAAGATAAACCCTAGGGTATAGAAGATTAGAAATCAAGATTCGAGAGAGAGAGAAAGAGAGAAATGTACTGGAGAAATTTATTCATTGAAAATGAATAATAACCACCCCCAAATACAATACATAAGCTGTATTTATACAGCCTTATAACCGATAGAAAGATTACCGCCACAAACATAAACATAAACTATAACAGCGACACCAAACAGAATGAATGAAACAAATATAAAGAGAATGCTATTTGAATACAACATTCTCTTCAACAGGGGGTGCATGTAATTGTGAACCCAACCTCCTAATTTTTGGACGTTTGAAATGCAAAGCATCATTTATCATGCTCGTTTTTCTTATTCTTTATTGTGTGCCAAAATCTTATTAAGAACCTCACTGTACACTTACTCTTTATAAAGCTATCGTGCCTAAACTTGAATTAGTCACTGGTTATTTAGCAAAAAAGACAAATGAATTAAGCATTGGTTAAATAGAGGGTGAACAAAGATATTATGAGAACACATTTTTGGGATTTTGTTTTTGAACTGAGATTATGTGCCCTTGATAGAGCATGGGTAGCAAAACAAAGAACAAATACAGCCGACTCAAAAGTAGTAGAGCTTAATCAAGTTGAGATGTCACAAATATTGCTTAAGCATTTCTTCTCTTTCCTTTTTTTTAGCCCATTTGCTTGTTAGTATTGTTTTTGAATTATGAGTCTTGGCAGTTGATATTTTGTGATTGCAAACTGCTAGAAGTTCACATGCTAACTCTACTGATATGTTTCTCTGACAGTTGATCAGATTAACACTAGACGTGCAGTTTTCTCATTCCAGTGTTTTGACATTGCAGTAACCCTAATCTATGTCCTGATGATCTTTATTCTTGTGATATACATACATATATACAAGGTTGTTAAAATCGTAAAATCGTAAAAGGGTTTTCGACATGTAAGATCGTAAAATCGAGTGCGATTTAACTTCAAAATCGTAAAATCATAATGGTTTTCGATACAAAAAATCGTAAAATCGTACCCGTAAAATCGAGAGTTTAACAACCATGCATATATATATGTATATATCCAAAAAAAAAAAAAAAAGGCTCAGTGCATAATCAAGATGTGGACGGGTTAAACATGTCTTCGGTTCAAATACCATTAGCTCAACTATGATTTAGTCTCAGGTTGAGTTACAATCAACATTTTTTTTACTGCATGACTGGCACTTGTTAATGGATATGAAATTTTATAAGGAATATATTTGTCGTGTGCAGTTATTTTTGATGGTAACATTACCTAATATTGATTCCTCAATCAATTTTGCCCATTGGTTGAAATTCTAATCTCAATAAAACTTATAAGCTTTTGCATGCCTTGTAACTGAATTAAGACGTTTCTGTGGAGTACTATACTTGAAAAGGATGGTTAGAATCTTTTTGTTGTTCATTGCTTTAATTGTAAAACAATTATTTTCTTAAGTCAAAAGGTGTAGTTGCTATTTAAGAACTCTTTTTAGTGAACTAGTCATGATTTTCTCATTATGATTAATTTTTTGAAGGTGCGGATAACAGGAGGGGTGGATACAAAGAAATATTTTACTGATGTTATTTTTCTCCTCATTAGTGGAACAACATAGTTGCATCAAAATTGTGTCAACAACATATCAAGCCTTAATCCAACTAGGCCCCCAAAAACTAAAGATGTAATCGCGAGGAGCTTTCTTATTAAGACAAATGATGCATCATAACAGACTCATTTTCTTAGAAATGCTCTTTGACAGGGGAAGCTATGTTTTATGATGTTTAAATCCAGGTTTAAGACGGTCTTTTCCTGCCTATTTACCTTTTTCCTATTTGCAATTTTTGGCCCTTTTATTTATAAAGTGGGGGTGAGCCTTATTAGCAATGATGAGATTGCTCTTTTATGATTAGGTCACAAGCTAAAATTATGAAAATAGCCTCTTTGCAAAGCAAGAGTAAAGCTGTGTATTAAAACAACCCCTGCAAGGGGGATAGGAGTGGAATACACTGGCATTTTCTTTTCTTTTTTTATTTCAATGTTATGAGTTACTTGCTCCCCTATCCACCATTTGGACTTGTGTTGTTTACTGTAGTAGCGTTCCATCTTACTGGTGAGATGACAATGTGATTTACAGTATCACGAGTTGGCAGCTGAAGCTTTCTATTTGATGGCTATGGTATTTGACAAGCTGGGCCAGGTAGAGCAAAGGGAACAAGCGGCAACTTCTTTCAAGAAACATATAACTTCATTTGAAAATCCTCAACACCAGCAAGATCCTCTCTTCAATGTGTAAGTGATCCACATAAAAAAAAAAAAAAAAATCTCTGGATCTATGCACAATGCCTGCTTTTCTAGATGCTGTGTGTACAGTTTTGTATCATCTTGTTACTCTAAAAATTTTAAAAATTCAATTTCGCACAGTTCTTCCATATACCGGAGCTGTTGGGTAACTTAACATCAATATTAGGTCTAAATACATTTAGATCAACCATGTTAAAATTTTAATACCAATAATTAATTTGTCCATGCTTTGTTGGTATGCTTTACTATAATCTTATTTCACTCAAGCTCTATAGCCCCACAAAGGATTGGACCCTATAGTGATTTCCCTTGGGTGTTATTGCAATTATAGGATGAGTGCAGGATTTTCAAAGTTAGTACCAGTTTAGGATGTTTAATCTTACTGAAATTATACTAGAGCCTGTTTAGACTATGTTCTATATGGAATCTTTTGTTGCATGTTTGTCATATTCTCATGGTCATGGGTTGGATGAAACTGAATCTTTTTTTTTTTTTTTTTTTTTTCTGATTGATTTACATTTAGGGCCTTTCTTATAGGGTATCAAATTTGAAAATATTCTTATAAATGCGTAGGTTTTAGTTGTTAGATTCCTCATTCTTAATCTTATTAGGGTTTTGCTATGTCGTCATCATTGATTTCATATAGTTGACACTACACGTAACAAGAGTGAGATTTTTAATTGCTATTGTAGCTTTTGTAATGTGTGTTATTCTAAGAATATGACCAATGGAGTCATTAAAGTATAATAAATATAAATTAAATAAATTCAAAAATAAGTTAGAAAACATTCTTAAAATAATCTTGTACACAAATAGGAATTGAATCTAGGACTCACTAAGGAGTTGTTAAATTGATAGTTTTTACTTGCGGTTGAGTGCAATGTAACAGGGAAATCCTTGAAGGGATGGATCAGAGATGCTTGAATTGATATATGCGGGTGGGCATGGAGGGTTTTGACCCCTTTTTTTGGGAGAAATTTTTAAAAATATTATAATTTTTAAATAATTTAATAAAATATTATATTATTTAAACTATTTAACAAATTATTATACTTTTTTAAACTTTGCATGTCATGTTGTAGGTCTTTTGATCGATATTAAGAGTAAGAAGATATAACAAAATAGTCTATTCTCAATATTGAGTTTAATTTGTCTTAATTTTTGTTTTTACATAGCATTTTTTTACACTTTTCTTTAATACTACTAAGGCAAATTTTCAAGTTTCCTCATACTTGCTACTAATAATAGTTAGATATAACAAATCACGCTACTCTCAATAAGAAGTTTAATGAAATTAAAGATTTTGTTGAAGTGTCGAGATAATGGGTAAAAAGTGAAAATTGAAATAAATTAAATTTATTTTTACGAATAGCGTGTTTTTGTTGTATCTCACTCTTAGTAGCGAATTTAATTTGTCAAAAGATCTGTGTTTTTACTTGGAATTCAAGTGTTGAGTTGGAAGAAATGTAATAGTTTATTAAATAATTTGAAAATTATAGTATTTTATTAAAATATTTAAAAATTGTAATATTTTTAGAAATTTCTCCTTTCTTTTGTGGTTAATATTTTTATGTTCAACACCTATTTGTTTTTCTTTTCAATTCTAATAGAAAAGATATTTGGATGGATAAAGTTAAAATTTATGAAATCCACTGTCTATTTAGAGTGATTAGAGCTTGATATTGCGGGTTGAATGGGGTGACCTGACATGGTAATTAGAATAAGAATGATATGAATATGATATATAAATTAAAGCAATCAACAAATGTGTATTTGTGTGGTAACTAATACATAGTAGTAGAGAGGTAAGGTTGCAGCCACTGATCTGCATCAATGAAAGACAAATTGAGGAAAGGAGATGCTTGGCTATTGTTCAGTCTCTGTGCGTAGGGAACCCTCAAGCTTGTGTTAGCTCCTGTACCTGTACAATTGTACTCCCCATAGAAAACAGTCCTGCAATCCAGTTTCACCAAACACTCCTTAATTCTACTAACCAATAAAAGCAAATAAAATAAAATTTAAAAAAAATGAAAGCATAACATGTTTGGTAATTTTGTTTTATCTAGAATTTTGTGTTAGATTACTTTTTAAAAATTTTGAACAAGTTGATGCAAAGATTGCCCTGCTAGTGAATGATGTCTGTCTGTCTATTGGTGTCTATTGGTAGTTAACAGCCTACTCTTTTGACATGTTGGTGTGGGTCAGAAAAATGTTATGTATTTTACTTAGGTATTGGCTGATATAATTTTTGGGTTGAGGAGAAGAGTTTGTCATGACTCAGTCTCATATTAATAGTTTACTGAAAGAATTTTGAATATATTTGTTAGGACTCCTGTTATTCACACCTATCAAAGACGTAAAAGGAGGGAAACATTAGAGGCAATCAAGGAAATTGATTCGGGGACAAAAGAGTTAAAAAGTTGATTAGAGAAAAATATTCATTCACATGGCTAAAACGAAATGAGGAATAGGTATAAAAGGGGAGGGAGGATGAGAGAAAGAGGAGGTGAAAAATTTGGAGATTGTCGAGCAGAGGAGAGGTCCTCTCCAATTGGCCTATTAGTATATTTTCTTCCTTTTCCTTGGAGTGCAATTGTTTTAGTTTTGTTACTATAATTTGCTGTTATGGAATACAATTAAAATTATGGGAGTTCTATCAATATTAATCGATTCCAAGAGCTCATAAATCGAGTAAATCATACCAAATGTTACAAAACTTTTGTATCTTTTTTAATTTGGTCGCTAAATTTCAATTCCTTGTAAAGTGATAATAAAACTTTAAAATGTTTTGCAATATGATTACTAAAGTGATTTTTGGATAATTTTTCACCAAAATTGCTGACGTGGCAATGGTCACATCAGCGTCATCTCATCGTCACGTCAGCAATTTCAGTTAGAAATCATCAAAAAATTATTTTAGTGATCACATTGCAAAACATTTTAAAGTTTTATTATCATTTTATAAGAAATTGAAGTTTAGTGATCAAATTGAAAAGAATACCAAAATTTTGTAACTTTTGGTGTGATTTACCTCATAAATCACCATCAACTAGCATTTTTGGATGAAATTCTGTAGCATTATACGCATATGCATATATGATATATATATATATATAATAGGGGAGAGAGAGAGAGAGAGAGAGAGAGATTACTGGTCTCTGGTAGGGTCATTGAAGTCATTCCAGCCCTCAGGCGCGATGATATCGGTCATGGCAGTGAAAGCAAAGACGACTCTAGAGAAGGGTCTCCATGCTCGCCCCAGCCATATTCTGCCCGTGCCTCCCACTGTACAGTTCACAAATGCGAAGCCGCTGTTCTCTTCCCTGGAAGCTCGGCCGTGCGCCGTAACGGCTCCGTTTATCACTCTTGCACCCACTGGCACTGGGCTCGCAATCGACGTCAACTGGCAGCTCTGAATTCAATTAGGTGCATGCAACATGCATCCATGGTTAATCATTATCGTCAATATAATTAGTTTTATTAATTAATAATATTCACATGGCCGAACTCCTTTTTTTTGTTCGATTTTTTTATGCCGTTAACTAAATTTTTTGTTATTTCAATTATACATTTAGATTTATATTTTTAAATTAATTTAATCTCTATATTATACGAAAAATAGAATAAATATAAAAAAATATGGGTATAGTTAAAAAATAAAAAATTTGAACTATTATACTAAAAAATATTAAAATATAGATATTAAATTAATTTAAAAATATAAATACATAAATGTAATTAAAATAATAAAAAATTGAATAAATATAAAAAAATAAAAAAAACAAGGAGAAAAATATAGATTTTGGCCATATATTCACATATTTGGTATTTAAATACATGACAATTAACAAGATACGTACCTCGTAGAAGGACCTGGCATTGCCAAAAACGAAGTCGATTGAGCCTTGGATGTAGCAATCTTTGAAGTAGTGTCGACCCCTGTCGTCATGAAGGGTGTCTTGGGCTCCAAAGAAACCACACCCCCAGAATGCAGATTGGTCTCCTGCCACCCGAATTGCCACTGCCTGTGCTCCTACGTCCCCAGGGTTTGGTATTGGAGCCACGTTCTGCCAACCCCCAAAATTTACACGTTATGTGCTACATACTATCTATTTATTTTTTTTTTTTTTGGGGGGAGGATTACACCCCATTACTGTAATGGGCATCCTCAACCACCTCGTCCCTAGAGTTACACTAAGTAGATAAATCGAGAGATGTGCCAAAGTAATCAGAGTGATAAGTCTAAACACCACTAATATCATTTCTAAAATCCTCTCTCAGAAGGAAGTATTTTTGCTTCCCCTAGGAATCGAACCCATACTAGGAATCTCCAGACAAGCTTTTCAATCTACCCCTTTATCACTTGGCTATGTTCCTGAAGACTACATACTATCTATGTTGTTTGGTGAAGGATAAGGCGAACCCATATTTTTATAGTATTTTTATGTTTTTTTGGTGTAATTTTTTAAATTTTTTATTATTTTAATTACATATTTGGATCTCTATTTTTTGCGTTAATTTAATTCTTGTACTTTGATATTTTTTTTATATAGTAATTTAAACTTTTCATTATTTTAATTACACCAATATATATGTATTTTTAAGTTAATTTAATTTATGTATTTTGATGTGTAAAAAAAAAGTAAAGTCAGATAAGTTAATTTAATATTTTTTACACGAAAATATAAGTATAAAGGTGTAATTGAAATAATAAAAAATTCGAATTATCACATAAAAAAAATATGAATTAAATTGACTTGAGAATGCAAATATAAGAATATAATCGAAATGATAAAAAGTTTGAATGACCATATAAAAAAAGTGCGAAACTACTTGGATAAAAATATGAATTTAGCGGAAAAAAATAATGATAAATCTTTAGAAATTCAATGGGTCACTCAATCAGCTCAAAATGGCTAATTGTAATTGTTTTTTTTTTTTTTTTGCAAAATTATAACTAATTCATTTTCGGATAATGATTAGGAAATTGAGTGTTCTGCATTAATGTGAAGCATTAAATTTTGATTAAGTTAAATGTTAAATATTAAACCTTAAAGTTAATCAATAAAATTCTAACACTCAATTTAAGAACTCGTTGAGGTCTTCAAACTTTGTCAATAAAAACGACACTCTTTTTTGGTGAATATAATTACATTAATTATTCGGTGGTTGAATACAATCATAATGATGCTTTGATTTTAAACATCCATGCAAAATGGTAATAATAATATAATTCAATTAAAATTAAAATGTCACAAATTTGATTATAAAAATCCTCTTTCTTTCAAAATAAGAGTAAGACCGAAAATAACATCATCGAATATCGACCCAAATACTCTTCTCTATGTTTGCTCTATTTTTTTCGATTTTCATATTTGTCTGATTAATTAGATTTAATTTTTTACATAAGTTCGATTACTTCAGCTTCAACATTTTAAAATATTCATTCTTAAGTATAAGTCGAGATCTTGTACTTGACCATTATCTGGTATTGAAGTCGATAGATATATTTTTAATTTTTTTAAAAATATTATATTTTTTATTATAATTAACCTATAGTATATATTTTTAATATCTATATTTTTATGAAAGCAAAGAGTTGAAAAGTCTTACCATGAAACTAATGTTCTTGGCGATGAAATTGGCGGCAAAAACTTGAACAGAGCCACTGTAGAAGGTTCCATGCGAAGAATTGGCGGTGTCGTTCCAAGCAATTGCGGTTGTCAGAAACCCTTGCCCTTGGAATGTGATGTTCGGTTTGGTTCTTGGAACAATGACTTTCTCACTGCACTTGATCAGACGGCGATTCAGAGATACATTGATCGAGATAAGGGAAACTGTTAAGAGAGAAGAAAGAAGGCGAAACCAACTCACAAGTAGATGCCGGAGTTGATCCATATTACTGTTCTCTTCGGGCTGGAAACTCCGACTGCATCAACCGCTGATTGAACAGTGGTGAAATTACAGCAGCCGTTGCGATCAACGCAGAGAGTCGCGGTAGTGTTGGTGTCCGGAGGGGGAAAATCAGGCGGGAAATCATCGCAGATAGATCCTTTGTCGTCCCTGTCGTGATCGCGACGATGATCATGGCGGTGATGGCGATGGCCGTGGCCGTGGCCGTGGATTTTGCTTGCAACGAACGCCGCTAGGCTTAGATCTGCGCCGAGGTAGTAACCGAGCAATGAAGAGTGCTTTGCAGTGATCAAATAATTCGTCGACATCAAAGCTGCAAAAATGGCGATTAGAAGAGCGATCAGCAGAGATCTGCATCTCAAACTCATTTCCTGATTGGGGATATATATGCAAAAGCAAAGACGCGATCGATGATATCTTGCGATGAATTAGAGTACATATATATAGATAGATACATACAACAGAGCTGAAACGCACTTCAAGTGTAAGAATTGATTGCATTTCTTGCAAACCACGTACGTCGTCCTGGGCTGGGCCGATCGATGCTTGGAAAGAGCATGCCGCAGCGCCAAGTTGGGAACAGAGTTCACGTTTGTCCCTCCCAACGCCAAATTTCCAAGGATTGCAATGTAGTCTGCAGAGAGGAATCAGTCATCGGCATGGGTTTGCCGACGGCCGGCCGGCAGCTGATCAACCCGCCTCTAGCTAGCTTCTACCAACCCTTTCAAAGAGAGGAACGTAAGACTTACTGTTGATGAGAATTTATAGTGATTTTTTCTATTATTACAATTCAAACATTTTAAGAGTAAATTTACGTACATTTTTGTATGTTTATTTAGGCTTTGTTTGTTTAAATATAAAATATTTTATAAAATGAAGGCATAAATACATCCCTATACTTTATAAAAAAAACTATTATGATATCTCAAACTTTCAAAACGTCTTATTAAGCATATCTACGTATTTTACCACAAAAAAAAAATTCTATGACACTGCAAACTGTTTTTTTTTTAAAAAATTTAATAAGTGAAATTATTAGACACTCCGGGTGCCACAAACGTTTTTGATAAAATATAAAAATAAATTTAATTTAATACAAATTAAAGATATTTAATAATTTTACTTTTTTGAAGTAGAAATATTTAATGGGACATTTTGAAAACTTTAAGCACCATAAAATTTTTTGATAAAAAAATAAGAGTGCATTTATACTTTCACTCTATTTTATATGAAAATAAATTTCTTAATACCCAAAAAAATTATTTTATATCTTATATTTTGGTGTTTGGTTGCCTGTAAAATATTTTTTTTAAATTAATTTCATACATATATATATACATATATTGGTGTGAATCATGAATGTATATGTAGGTGTATGCATGAGTGCATGTGTCTCTATATATCTGTATTTGAGCACGAATGTATGTATGTATGTAGGGTAAAAGTATATTTTTATGGTTTTTTTTTTAAATTTTAAATTTTTGTAATTTTAAAAGCGTCATTAAATAATATAAAATCACTTATTTAAATATCTAATCAACAAATGATAAACACAGTTGTTAACGTGATAATTTTTTGGTGTTTCATCAGCTCTTTCTCTTTGATGTCTCCTCAACTCTTTTTTTGTTTTAGGGCTTTCTCAGTTTTCTCTCTCTTTGGCGTCTTCTCAACTCTTTATCTCCAATGTTTTCTCAATTCCTTCTATTTATTTGGTAAAGAAAGAGAGGTGGAGGATGGAAAAATAGATTTCGATAATCTAAAACCCACGAAAAGAATGGAAAAAAAAAAGAAGGGAGAAGAGGATGAAACTTAGTTTAAGATGGATTTTAGTGCAATCCATTGTTACCTTTATCTAGAACGTAGAAGGAGATGACAAAATAATGTCAACGTCACTTTTTTTTTCGTCTCTTCCATCAAATGTGCATAAAAAAAAAAAGATAATAATAATTGATAATAACAATAACAAGAGCAATTCAATGACAAATGATAGTTCCTAACAACGTGGTTGTTAAACTCTCGATTTTATAATTTTTTACACTAAAAATCCTTACGATTTTATGATTTTGAAGTTGAATCGCACTCGATTTTATAATTTTACATGTCGAAAACCCTCTTACAATTTTATGATTTTAACACCTTTAGCTAACAATGATGGTTTCATTGCAATGTGGGGCATCCGTTGAAAATTCAAGAATTATTTAAGGACATAATCATCTTTTATTTGGTCAACATTAGTATTTTTTAGTTAGCTCCCTCTTAAAAATG
This sequence comes from Diospyros lotus, assembly GCF_014633365.1. Taxonomy (NCBI): domain Eukaryota; kingdom Viridiplantae; phylum Streptophyta; class Magnoliopsida; order Ericales; family Ebenaceae; genus Diospyros; species Diospyros lotus. The sequence continues at coordinate 702,450 of NC_068352.1, read as the reverse complement.
TCGGCCCCATAGTTTTTCAAAATTGCTAATTAGATAACGTTTAAACTATTGAATTAATCAGTCTAAGTCCTAAGAAAGCCTTTTGCATTATCCATGTGCAAATGGTACGCGGAGTGGTGGTCTAATATTATTTTGATAAATAATTTAAAATTAATACTATTTTGATATATTTTTTAAAAATATAATAATAAATAGTGAGAAAAAAAATAACATCGAGTGTAAACTGACCCTGATAGCCTTCCTTATCCCATTCTCTATTATATTATAAATAATTTATTTTCTATTTTAATTTTACTTTGAAAATTGTGTATATTCTAATATAACTCTATACTATTTTCTCTATTTGATTTTATATTTTATTTATTTATTAATAAACTTAAATTTATTTATTTTATTTTACATATAATTTTAACTGTTATAAAAATTTATTATTTATTTTACAATTTAATAATAAATATTACGGTATTAAATATTAATAATATTTAATATATTTTGTAAAAAAAATTATTTAACAAAATAATCAAATATACACATACACATAATCAATAATTAAATATACAAAATAATCAGATACATGCATATACATAATCAATATTCAAATATATAAAATAATCAAATACACACATATATAAAATTAATGATCAAATACACAAATCAATAATTAAATATACAAAATAATCAGATACACATGTACACAAAATTAATAATTAAATATACAAATTAATAACAAAATATACAAATACATAATATCACTTATCTAATACACAAATAAATAAAAAATTTAAAAATAAATCACAAACCACAAGCTATTTCGTGGAGTCATTTTGAAAGCCGTCATTGGTCACTACTTCATGATGGTTGCCGCAACCTCTATTGGTCGCTGCAACTGTTAGATCTGGTGGTCGATTTGTCTTCCATCGCACCTGCACCTCTTTTCTCTGGTTGATGTCATGTTTTTTTGGGTTTTGATGGTTGTTGTGCGGAGGTAGGGAGAGATGGTGATGGTGTCCTTGAAATCAATCACCATTGCTGGTGACCATTTTCAGCTTCGCTAAAAATTTAGCGATTGAATTTAGCAATGGTAAATGTTGTTAGAGGCATTATTTTGGGGGTGGTTCACCAAATTTGGATTTGATGATAGATTTAGCAAACTGGTGGAGTTAGCTTTATGAGAATTTAACATTGATGGGTATGGTATATATTGTAAAGCATGGATCAAAATCCTAAGTAAGTAACGTTGGCATGTTTAGTATTTTAAATACTTTCAAGTACTTAAAAATTTTCAAAAATATTCACTCGATCTAGATTATATGAAAATAGAAATGCAAAACGGATATAGAAAAATGATATTTTTCAAAAAAAAAAAAGGAAAAGGAAAAGGAAATGTGGGAAAACACATTAAAAAATGTAAAGGGGCATCTTTGTAAATATAAATTTTAATATAAAAATAATTATTCAATAAAAAGTAAACATAAATTTTGAAAAAAATTAAAAATTTTAAGATAGAAATAAAAAACATACGTGGTTAACGACAAAAATTTGTTTTGTCTATAACCTCTTTGTGGACAGAAACACGTTTTCAATATTTTACTAATATTATGAATATACCACGAAATATTTCTAAAACTATAGAAACAATCCAAAAAACACTTTTTGGTACTTTAGAAAATAAAATATTTTAAAAATGTTAAGAAAAACGTGCACGTGTATTTAAATGTGTCTCTCGCGTAAACAATATATAAGAAACTCTTAATTAGAACAAAAAAAGATTGGACAAAGATGAGTGGAAGGGAGAAAAGTAAGACGACAAAAATAATAGAAAATTACTTATAATCGACTATCAATAGAATGAGAGAAAAGAAGTCTAATTTTTTTTTTTTTTTTTGTGTCCCCGCCTCGATTTTATATTATTTGGTAAAGGTAAATTTATCTAAAAAAATAATTATATTTTCGTCACTTGAGAAACTTTATTAAGTTCAATGGTGGGAAAGTAATTCTCATAAAACACGAGAATGTAATTAATACCAAAAAAAAAATACATTTTTAGAAATGTAACATACGAACTGTAAAAATAACTTTTCTCCAATTAAGTATTTTAAAATTTAAGTTACATTTTCATACCCCAAACTTGACCTTAAGTCATTGAGTCGAATTTTCAAGAAAAATGTTATTAGTACATTCATTTTTGTATATTTTGGGTTACATAATGGAGTATTATGATAAAAAATCCTCTCATGAGGCGCATAGAAGCGCGTGAGGCACAGGGTATTTTGGTCATAATACCCCCTTATATAACTCAAGATGTACAAAATAGGGTGTACATCTAGCATGATTCAATTTTCAATGTATCGTGTTCAATATCTGAGTCCACAAAGCTAACAGGCCGAGGCCCAATCGGGGTCAGGCCCAGCCCATCCAACGAGTAGTTGTACTTTGTGCTCTGCAACTTGAATTCGGCTCCTGGGAAGAAGTGCTTTCGATTTCAGTGAGGCTCGGAGGAAGAAATTCGCGCTGGAAATGGTTGATCGAGACAGAGAGTGGGACTTTCACCTCAGGGCGTTATCTTCGAGTGCCAGAGATTCCAGTTTTGCCAATGATCCTGCTTCCGATCATTCTCTCCTGAATTCGGTTTGCTCTTCTCTTCGAATGCGTTTTTCTTTCAACTTGCAACTTCTTCTTTTGTTATCTTACAATTTCCCTTTCTTTGTGTGTAGATTTTGATGTGTTTGTTGTTATGTGTTTTTGTGATTAGGTGAAGAAGCTTCATGAATTGTGTAAAGCTGAGAAATCTGAAGATTTGATAGCCAGAGTTTACCCGCAGCTTAACAAAATTTTTCAACGCTCGGTGGCTTCAATTTCTCAATCTCAAACTTCTAACGGCCTTCTTTTACTGGTACTGGTTCATTGCCTGAATCTTTTTTAGTATTTCTTATTGTAAATAGTTGGAATTTGCCTGAAAGTATAACGATGGACTATGACTAAACTTGGATTTGTGGAGGAAAAAGTAAGAAAATAAAGTGAAGATAGGTTTATTCATTCATTTCTTTGGTTGGCTTCTAAAGTAGCTGAAAATGAATCGATATTTGTTGAAACATTTTTTTACCTTAAATGTGTTGCCAAGAAGGATTGGTACCTCTGAGAGGTTGGGCTTGTATAGATTGGCTGTCTCAACTACAAGATTTCTGAGAACAATCTGACATTTTTTGAGTTAGAAGGCCACACGAATAGCAAAAATCTCCAAATTTCTCGTACAAGAATTTGACGAGAATACTGTCCAAATCAGAGGGCTGAAGCTTGAAACCAGTTAAGAGATGTTTTAGTGATATTTAGTTGTACTCCAATGACTATGACTAAACTTGGATTTTTGGAGGAAAAAGAAAGAAAATAAAGTGAAGATAGGTTTGTTCATTCATTTCTTTGGTTGGCTTCAAAAGTAGTTGAAAATGAATTGATATTTGACAAAACATTTTTTACCTTAAATGCGTTGCCAAGAAGGATTGGTACCTCTGAGAGGTTGGGCTTGTACAGACTGGCTGTCTCAACTACAAGATTTCTGAGAACAATCTGACCTTTTATGAATTAGAAGGTCACACGAAGGCAAAAATCTCCCAATTTCTTATACAAGAATTTGAGACGAATATTGTCCAAATCAGAGCGCTGAAGCTTGAAACCAGTTAAGAGATGTTTTAGTGATATTTGGTTGTACTCCAATCTTAAAAATCACCAACCTGTCCCAAGAGTGAATCTGCAATCCACTTCTTCCAGATGGTCCAACAAATTTCAACCCTTTGAGCACTCGATATGTTCAACTTATTTGGAGGAAGACCATGGATCTGAACCTGGAAAGGAGAATGATCAAAGTTAATATCCGAAACTGTGCATCAGGGGTTCCACTGTTTCAACACTATGAGCTTGCCTCCTATATTTTGTGGTTTGTCCTTTTGCCGTATTTGGGTTTGGCCCCTGTTGGTGGTCCATCCAAAAGAATAAAAAAGAAAAAAAGAAGAGATTCTTTTGGCTTGTATGAATCTCTTTCAATCCCATTTGCTTGGTCAAATGATCCAAGCTAAAGCAGGCAATTAACCTTGCTATAAATGAAGCTACCTTGAGGGAAACCTTTATAACCCCTCCAAATATGATACCATTCATATAGCATTTGGAAGTTTGCCAAGCTTTGGACATTATTTTGAACACTTAAACTTGTGTATTGTTGACTATTTGTTGCTTTTATTGTTTTGACACATTGTCTCTTTTTCTTAAAGATCTATGTTTTCATATTTTCCTGGCACAGGTGATAACTTTTGATTCAGTTTAGTTCGACTTGAATTGACCACACCTTGGGAAAGTTTATGTTTCTTTTTAACTGTGCTAGTGCTCACTTTTTTAAAGTTTCTTTGGTTATTTTTCCGCTTCTCTCCTAGTTCTTCCTTTTGACATTGATTTACTCTTTATTGTTACTCAGGCCATTCTTCAATTTTTCCTTGATTTCGGGGAGGTGGTTCTACATGATGCTGATTCTAATCTGAGAACTTTTTTCCGTTCATGTTTGAGCCGGTAAGACGTAGTTAAATCATATTTCTTCTTCTAATATTTTATTTTTTGGTAAAGTCATGGTTCATCTATGAATTACTGTGAATCTGTAATGACACGTTACTGTTATGTTTGGTGTTAAGATAGAAATAGTACATTCTAAGGTAAAGAATAAAGAATAAAAAACAAGAAAATTGTCTCATCTTTTTTGAGAATTCAAAAAGAAAGGTATATGTAATGTACTTCTCTGACGTAGTGAGAAGAAGAAACAGCAAAATAAGTGCAGAATTTGGGCTAAAACAAAGATCAAAGCTGAAACAATAATACGAAAAGTAGGGTTTAGGAAAACATCAAACATTAAATTAGAATAAAAAGGCCGCATACAAAGTGTGTTAAAATACTATTTATAGTAGGGTTATGCCAGTAATAAATTCCAGCTGTTAACAGCTAAGGAATCCTTCCAATCTTAGTTGTTCATGTATATTAAAACGTCACATGACTACTTATTAAAGCTAATAACATAGATACTAACCATAAGCTAAACAAATAAGAAAAATAAAAACACCAGTAAATCAAAGAATATGCTCCTGCATCATTCTTTATGCACAAGGTAGCTGGGGTGGGGTGGGTTACTGGCTTTGATGTAGGCAGTGAGATGAACAGCGAGGTGGAGGTCTCTCATTTTCTTTTGTGGATGGCACCATTATTTTCTAAAACTTCCTAGCCAGTAAGGTGAGGTTCTGTCAAATGTCAAGCCATTCATTGTTTTGAAGTGGTTGGTCTGTTCTGGGTGAATCTAGGTAAGAGTGAAATTGTTGTCCCATAATCTGGATCTGCCTTTAGGTTTGCAATTCAAGGTAGAATTGTTTGGCATGTATCATTGAGAATACAATGAGAGTTTGTGGCTTGTACAAAATAAGCTTACACTTGTTGGAATTACTCTTTCTAGTCTTCCTACTTGTGCTATGTCAATTTTAACTATCCCTTTCTATTGGTGAATAGACTTGACATTTACAAAGGGATTTCCTCTCGGGTGATGAAAGATGGATTTAACTTTTAGTTAATTGGGGTAAGATTGTAGTTGATAAGCTGTTGGAGGGTTGGGGACTAGGAAGCTTAAGTTTTATAAACTTGGCTCGGTTGGGAACATAAGCTTAGGTGATTTGTTCATGAGGTGGTAGCTCGTGGAGTGAAGTTGTAGCATGAAAGTATGTGTGCCTGATTAATAGTTGGAGCATGGGCATATTCCTTGAGGGCTATTATGAGAGTGTGGAGTGCTTTCTACAATCAGGTAGGTTTTGAAGCAGGCCCAGTTCTAGAGTTAAGTACTAGAAAGATATATGATGTCTTAGTTGTATGCATAGCAAAATTTTCCCTGATCTTTGCTAGTTGGATAGAAGATGAAGGATTATTTCTCCTTTTCTTCTGGGAGTCTTGTCTGGTCTCCCTAGTTTAGATGAAATTTTCAGCATTGGGAATTTATTCCCTGATAAGTTTTTATTTTTTAAGTAAGCTGGGTACACAATTAGGTGACTTGGTAGGGGGAGGACAGATCAGTTTGGTGTTCTTCCTGGAAGGATCTTTTCTGTCACTCATTATATGGAACCTTTTGCAATGAAGGAGAATAGGCCTCTCTCTTTTGGAAGGGTTTATGAATATCAAGTGCTTCCCCATGGTCACCTTTTTTTTGTTTGGACTACCACTTTGGGTTCTATTTTTTATGATATGACATTCTGTAGGAGTGAGGCTGAGAGGTTACAGGTTACAAACTGTTATTACTTGTGGAAGATGGTTGTGGAATTTATTGAGCATCAACTTTTACATTGTATAGTTTCTTAAGGTGGTTGTATTTTTTTTTCCCCCCTTGTGTATTCAATGGTTCAGACCAGCCCTCAATTTTGGATTTTCTTTTTTAACTTAGGGTTGTGCATGTCTAAGAGGAGTTGTAGCCATGTCTAGGACATTGTAAGTATGATGACCCCAGCCGAGGAAACCAAGAGGAAGTGTCAGAAATAATGGTACCTGCTAGAGTCATGAAGGAAAACACCACAATCATCTCATAATCGACATCAGGGTTATATATACAAAACTGTATATCAAGTATTGTCATATACAACAGGACCATACACCCATAGCATCTCAAAAGAAAATAACACATGACCCTCAAAAGAACAAAACGTCTACTGACTAAGTCATATGCACCATGATCATGTAACAACATGCACCCATGATATGCTAGAATCAAGCCACAAATGAACTTGTATAATGAATAAGGGCATGTTCCCACAACCTTTGCTATAAATATAATCATACCAAGGGATCTAAGTCCCACATGAGTCCAGTATTATAGCCCACTCGAGCTTCTAGCTTGACACCGTAAAAGAGATCGAAGTCTCACACGAGTTCAGCATTGCAACCCACTCGAGCTTTACACAAGTCTGGCATTACAGCCCACTCCAGCTTCCGGCTTAATGCCGTGAAGGATATATCCTAGCAGATCCTATCCACGGAGCGTAGGGGTGTTCAAAAAAACCGGTGCACCGCGAAAACCAGCCAAACCAAACCGAACCGATCGATTTTTTTTTTTTTTTTGCGATCCAAAACGGTTTGGTGGTTATACAAACTGCACGGTTTGCGGTTTGTACGGTTGGCGGTTTGGTTTAAAACCAAACCGCCCAAGAAAATATAAAAAATATATTATAATAAAAATCATCCAAACAACCCCTACAACCCTTATTATTATAAAATTTTTATAATAATATATAACTATTATAATTGCCAACCAATTATAATAGTTTATAATAATATATAATTATTCTTTCCAATATTTTTATATTATATTATATGTTGTTAATAGTTATTTTCAAACCGCGGTAAACCGCACCAAACCAGACTGCAAATGCGGTCTGGTTTGATCAGAAAACCGCACTAGCGGTTTGGCTTGCTGAAAATGGTTCAGACCGGTCAAACCGCACCATGAACACCCCTAGCAGCGCGCATCAAGTATCATATGTCTTCCCAAAACCATGCCATGTATAAGCATAAACATCATATCCCACAAAACCCATGCATTGGACCACTTATATATAACATGCACAATGCCAAGCATAATCATATAACCATGTTTGAAATGCATAGGGTACACTCAAGGATAGGGAAACATGACTAAAGAGGAAGAAAAAAGGGCATTTAAGCTTATAGGAAGTATTTGACCAAAAACTGGAGCAATCGGTCGACAGACAAAATAAAAAAAACTCCCAGAACTCTGCTTCTCACAGTCAAAACCATGGCAAGATGGTTCAAAACCTTGCCAAATCTTCATCCTAGCAAAAGAGGCATCATTCCCAAGAAAAGTAGGGAGAATAAGTCCCATTGGGAGCATTTACAAGGAGATTAACCAAGAGGAAGGAAGTAAATTACAATCATGTAGCTACTTTGCAACTCAAAACAGAGAGGTTTATGAAAATCATTTCAAAGATTGAAATACAAGCTTTCCAATCAATAGAAAGGAAGAGAACTTGCCTTAGCTTCCTTCTTAATCAATTCCTAGCCCTTCTTTACCTTCAACCTGACTTATAGGCTGCCATACGAGGAAGATTAGATCCTTTTTAAGCCACAAAACAGAGGAAAACAGAGTTTCTAAGCTAAGGATGGCTGGAAATTGAATCCCTACCGATTAATTCCCTTCCTTGAGAACCCTATCAGCCACAAGAAGAAGAGAATTGGAAGAGAGAAGAACCCTAGCAGCTGGAGAAGCCTCTCCCGATCTTCCACCGCCTCAAATTGCTTCTTCTTCAAACATTTGTTCTCTATATATGTTTACCTAATATTTTGCTTTAATTTAATCCCCCCCATTTCCCACCCACTTAAGTATATTTAAATCCCACATTTGCATTTAATTTCAATGAATTTGAGGGGTATCAACCTTGCATTTCAGCAACCCCTCCTCACCCCACCAATTTTGACTTGCTTACTTCCCTTGACTTGACTTTTCCACCCCCTTGGCTTGTTCTTCTTTGACTTGTCAAGCCCATTCCCTTTGACTTCCTTAATTCCTCCTTAGTCCTTTAAGCCTCACCTTGCACCTATCAAATAATTCTCCAAGTTATTTCTCACATGATAAGAAATTCCTAGAATAATACTGTCTAAGCAGCCATAACATACTAATGGGACGGGACGTTACAGTAATTTTTTTTTTTTGTCATGTGGTGGATGTGGCACAAAAGGAATTTGAGTGCTTTTAACAGAGTTGGGAATTCATTTCCTAGTGTCAAACTGTTTTGTATCTTTGAAACCTTGTAGATTGTTTTGCATCCTTGAAACCTGCTCCGTTCATCTTGTAGAGTGTTTTTAATGATTTGTTATTACTGAAAAAAGAAAGGTCCCTAATTTTCTCTTTAACTTTGGTTGGAGAGGTGTCAGAGGACTCTTACATTCTCTCTCAACACCTTTATGCATTTCATGGATAAAAAACCTACATGTAAGACAGTTGAGTGCTTTTTGTATCGGAGTCCTTTTTGTATCGGTCATGCCCTATCCTTGCACTTTTATAACATGATTAATTATCAAAAAAGATATTAGTATTATCTTCCCCTTCTTTCTTTTACATTTATGGAAAATGTGTCCCTGGGCTTGTGTGTGAACAGTTTTGACTGTGATCTCCTGCATTTAAAACTAAATATTTACATTCTTGAGGTTCTATCTACGTGTTAGAAATGCAAATTTAGGAGCTGAAGTTGATCTCCATGCATACACTTTAATGGCATATATTATCTGGGAAAATAACTGCTTTTGATAAGTGATTGTGGTGCTTTGATTAAGGAGCTTCCTCTGAAACTTTTCCTCTATGAACTCCTGCATTTTACTAGGGTTCCACCAACAATTTATTTTATCACAATTCAAAGGTACTGCAATCCGAGCATCAAATATCAACATCATCTATTGATTATTTTTTAATCAAATGGGAGAATGGAAACCCTGGTCGCATAAGTGTCTAAGGTTTCACTGGAAACAAAATAAAAAAAGATTTGTTTAAGCAGTTCCTAGATCTAGGTGAATATATTAGTGAAAGCTTGATTTTCATTGGTTTTTGACTATTGATCTATGGGTGGATATCAACTTGAGTCATGTGGCGCTAAGTTTTGATTAGCATTGTGAAGCCAGAAGATTCTTTAACTTGTGCACCAGATCTAGGCTCAAACAATTGTTGGAAGCTTGGTTCCAGTGCTGAGTACCAACCAACCCAAATATAATTTTGTGGCAAGGTGAGAAAAATTGAACAAATTTGAGGATAAAATTCGGAGCATGTGGTTGGAAACAATGATTGATTTAACATAGAGATGAGGATAGAGATGATGAATTTTCTATCTTGCAGTCTGAAAAACAATGTTGAATAAAAGAGAAAAGTGTCAAGTGGAATTTAAAAATAAAATCATGTAATTGGACAGACAAAGAAGTGTCAATTAAGTTGTTAATAGAAATTAGAATTGTAAACATAGTTTGAAGCAGATGGTGAGCCTTGGTAGCAACAATAAGGTTGCTCCTTTGTGACCAGAAGGTCGTGGGTTTGAGTTATGGAAGAGCCTCTCCACAAAAAAAGCAAGGGAAAAGTTGCACACAAATATGACTCTCTCCTGACCCTTGCAAAGTGGGTTGTCTTGTGCCTTGGGGGTGCCCTTTTAAACATCAATTGAAGGAAAAGCTTTCTCTACATGTCCTAAGAATGTCAAATAGATATGGATTATGAATAAATTACAAAAAGCAAAGTAATAAAGAAACTGATATGTTTATTGCTAATGCTTGTGTAGAAAAAAGACCAGCTATATCTTGCTTTTAACTAAGAGCTTTTTAAATTTCTCTTCTAACACGATCTTACTTTATTTTTGTAAACTAAATAATTAAGAAAAAGACGTATTGTCGACGTCGGAAATTGGTTGATCGTGATTCGTTTGCCCGCACTGATGAAATGAACACAAAAAGGAAGAAGAGAAGGCGTACCAAGGAATTTGAAGTGGTTCGGTGAGTGTTCCGGCGGCTGGCACTTGCAAGTACTCTGACGCTTAAGTAAGTAAGAGAGTAAAGAGAAAGCTTTGTATCAGTAGGTTAGCAAGGAAAGCATACATTGGCTTTGAAAATAGCTTATTGATATAGGAGGAGGAGATGTCCCTCCGTACGCATGCGTTGTGCATCTGCAGGTGATGAGACTGAATATTGGCGCCAGTGGGGGTTCCCAGGTGGCAGCATGGTATTGACCGGACCCTCATTAACGTGAATGGAGTCGGGCACGTGAATACCCAGTAGAGGCTGCAATGATATTGTTGTAGGCTAGTATAGGCCAGGATGAGACCGGCATAGGCCAAGACATGGGTCGAGAGAGAGGGGACGGATTGGGCCCTGGACAGTCCAGCCAGAATGATGCCTAGCTCACGACTATTCTCTAGTTATTCCGTGGTCCTCTTGCATATGCGAGCTTAATGGTCAGCCTGCGAGCTAAGATCGTCGTTGGGAGCTCGCATGGTTCTGCAGTCTGCAAACTGAGAGCGTTGCTGGGAGTTCACATGGTTCCACGGTCTGAGCTCGGAGTTAGGCTACGTGCGACCTAGCTCTGACGACCTCGGCGTTGGGCCTATTTGGGCTTTAGGAGGTTGGGCCGACCTGCTGAATCGAGACCAGCCTGCTTCATGCGATCAGAAAATACATATAACACGTATATACTACAGACTTCATTATAAGATTCTATGTTTCAGATCATTATACATTGATCTTTTCATCTGAGATGAATGATCCCCCTCATAAAATTTTTGTATTTGCAATTTCAATTTTTAGAAAGTAATGCAGAGTCTCAACACTGTTGGCTGGAACTTCAAGTTCCTGAAATTATTCTCCTGTTTTTTGCTCTTGAGAAGAATAAGATTAGGGTGGAGTAAGAGAAAATAACATAAAAGACTACCATTGCTGCTCTTCTCGCTTGTTAGAGCTATTTGTGATTTTACCACCACCCAGATGCCTGTTTGTAACTTAGCACAGGCTACAGCCTTCCCTTCAATTGCTTTTTTCTTCTTTTTTCCCCCCTTTTCTTACAGAGAGCAAAATTATAAAGTATTTATGACCTCATATTAATCCTTCTTTTATATTTTCCCCTGAGAATTTTGTTTCAGGAGAAGATTCACATGCAATCTTTAGGTGGTGATGTTGTGCTCTATGCTTTTTAACTCTATCAAGAAAACTTGAATCTATTTTCATTGTTGGCAATTGCTCTCTTAAAATAATATGCCATTCTTATCATACATTTGATAGTCAACTGATGGCATCCTGTTCCAATGTCTGATTCCAGTGAGTTTGCAGACCCTGCTGTTGCAGAAGCAACAATAGATTTTCTCAATCTCAACCAGAAAAAACTTCTGACTTCTTTTCCTACGTTGCTCCCTCAGGTATGATCTGAGGTTTTTGCATTCTTATTTACAAATATCAAATGCAAAAGACTGTAATTCCCTGCATGAAAATCAGAGAATACTAACCAGCTTATTGGAACTTTAACTTCAACTTTGGAATTTATGTTTTTATGCAACTGTATGTATAGAATTTCATGGGCTCACTATAATGACTACTTTGCCATTAGTTTATCAGTGATGATTTTTAATGTCTCATAAATAAAATGCACTCCTCATCCAAGTGATGTGACTGAAGGGAAAGCTTCTATATGCAATGTATTTAACAGCCAAGGGTGAGGATGGACCGTGAATAACCAACCTTAGTAATATCCCCTGAACTGAGTCCGATACTGCAGTCTAATGAGTGGTTTTGTCAGTGACCTAAAAGGATAGCCCATTAAAAGACAGAAATTCTTGGCAATCTTTTTTGCTTTCCACATTAATAGATTCTAAGCTCCTCTTATCTCTGCAGTACCTTCAACCTAAAATAATGTACTAATATTTGGGGATGTATGAGTTTTATGTTGTCATCTTATGCTGAATTGGCGTCACACCAAGCTTCTGGCTTTTTTCTATCTTTACTTAATGAAAATGAGCTTTTGTCCTTCATTAATCCCTCTATAATCTCCTTTCAACTTCTCAGACCTTGCCCAATTTAGAGTGCACCCAAAAACAAAATGTGCTGAAAAAATGCTGCCATAATGTTGTGTGTCCTTGTGCCGTGACTATGTTTTCAGAATCATTTTTAATTAAATAGCAGTTGAACTTGGAATTGGAATCACTAATTAAACTCACACACAGCATGCCATATTCTTAATTGTTTTCTTATATAGTAGCTATTGAGTAGTTTGAAATTGAAATCAATTAATTTCATAAAAATATAATTTGGTGAGGCACTCACAAAAATATACAAAGATTGAAGTTATTTCAATTATTAGATTAGGTATTTGTTAGTGAATTCTTAAAAGATATCATTTCAACTGAAGTACAGCTCAAATATTCTATTATCATCATCAAGCTATAAGTGATTTGATGAATCAACCTCTTTGTTAACTGGAAATTTCTGCAGTAATTTATGGGCCAAATACACTTTGGTAATAATGGTTCTGACCATGTGTAGAAGGTTGGCGTCTGTGTTGTGAAAATAATAGTTTTGATATGTGAGATGGGAGAGTAGGAGTTAAAATATGTAATAGAACTAAAGTGAGTGAGAAAAAATCCAAGTGAGCAAATGGGTGGCCAAGTAACTAAAGGGCATCCTAATGCTCAAGATTATCCTGTTGCATCATCAACTTTTTGAGTTATGACTCCTTTAGAATGCCTTTTATATGCAAATAATGACAACTTGAGACTGACTGACTCAGTTCTGAAGTTCTATTATGCACTGAACCAATACGACAGCCATTTAATAGACATTTTACCTTTGTGAATTTTATGACTACAGAGTTTAGGTCTTGATGGATCTAATGTAATAAGAAATATGAAACATGGACATAAAATTATTGCCATAACTCTGTAATTTCAATCTTGCATTTGCAGTTTTTCCCATTAATGCTCAAGCTAATTGCGTGGAACGGAGAGAAGTAAGTTCTTGGGCTATCCTTTTGTTCTATTCTTTTCAAAGATATTTCTGTTGAGCAGAAAACTTATTTTTTAAGTAACTTATTTTATTGGAAATGGTCGTAGTTTTGATTAGCACAAATTTTGTTGATCTTTTTACCACTTTCATTGCACAATTTAGTGATAGCTGATTGGATTTACTTCTGTGGTGTACATTGCCAGCTAGTAATTAAATCACACCATCATTAATGGTGCTTCAAAAAATATGTATTCTATTTTCTACTTGAGTATTTTGTGTGATGGTAAAAATCCTTAAAAGTAAAACTGAAAGTTTTATTCATTCAGGGGAAAAAAAAAGAAGGTTCTGTTAGACAGCTATAAAACCATCTTTGTTGCATGCCTAAAATTTTTGAATAGTTAGGTACCAACATGCAAAATATGAATGTCATTGAGACGATGACATTATGGTGGATATGTAGTAGATAAGAAAATACAATATTAAAAACGAGATTCTTTATACTAAGGTTAGCATGGCAACTACTGATGATACAATATGCAATACTCAATTAAGATAGTTTGACCATGTGAAAAAAAAGACCAATAGATGTGCAAGACAAGTGGATGGAATGAAATAAGTTTGTAGTCCGAAAAGTAGAGAAAAAGTAAAACAACTAGGTGGAAAACCCTTGGACAACATAATATGGGTTAATATGGCCTTATAGAAGATATGGCCAAGAATAGAGATGATTAGAGAGCTAGGATTCATGTTGCTTACCCCACATGGTGGGATTAAGGTTTTCAATGGTATTGTTGTTGTTTTAAGTTATGTGCCCCTTATTTTATAACTGGGGCAATGTGAACCATATAAAAGGACTATGAGATCTGTTATGTAATAGTGACATAATAGTTTTCGATGATATTGTTGTTGTTGTTTAAGTTATTGTGCCCCTTCCGTTTTATAACTGGGGCAAGTGTGAACTTTTACATAATATAATTAATGCTGATGTCAAATGAGAGAGAGAGAGCAGTTCATAACAGTTTTATGTCATTGGGATCCCAAAAGAAATATTGCAATGAAATAGGGAAAAAAAATAGGATCCAGATTTGCTACCCACCCTCTAATTTCTTTCAAATTGAATTTTATTGGATCTGGGCACTAGCACTTAACAAGCCATCTCGTGTAAGCCTTTTTGTGACATCCATGACTTAATTCCTGTTCTGCAGGAGATTGTAAGTTTGACCATAATAGTAATCAAAGGGACAGGAGTAAAATAGGGTCAGGTGCATGAATGAATGAACGCACGTTCTTGTAAGTTGACAACCCAGGGGAGGAGAAGAACAATAACATAGAAGGATTGATGAAATTTGGTCCTGGCCTCACTGTTATTATTATTATTTTCTTAGATTTTATTGGAGTTTCTTTCCAAGAACTGTGATTCTGATCTTATTCCTTGGTGTCTTCTGTGTATCTTCTTTTTTGCAAAGTTCTCCATCCTTATTTCATCCATATGCACAAATGTGTATAAGCCGAAATGCAATTTGACAACTGAAACCATATATTTAATTTGGTATTTGGTTTTATTTTTTACATACAAATTGTATAAACCATGACAAACAGAATGCTCCTAGATAATTTGCACTGAATTTGCAGCATGAGCATTACTGACTGACTGAATGTTAAACAGATTAGAAAAATCATTTCTGAGGGTGTTTCCTGCATTGATGTCCCCTGGGTCACTTCTTCCACTGTTCCCATCTCTTGTAGACTTACCAAGTGAGTTTGAACATGGATTCCATTCTAGCTATATTTTGCTGTTTTCTTCTTCCTTTTTCCTTTCTTTTTGAGTGCTTACCTTCTCTTGCATCACTAATTGAAGCTTTGCTGCTTTGTTAGCTGCCTGGCCATTGTACTTCACTACCATTGATATCTTGATGTAGTCAAAGAGTTTTGCCATGAGAGCCTTCAAGAAGAAATTTTTAGGAGTTGAAAAAAATCTGTGGAAGGGTTTCTTTCCCTACAATTGACAAGCAAATTCAAATTCTCTTTTTGTTAAAGTAGGTAATAACTATTGCACTGAAACTCAGCAATGCTTGTCATGCTACTGAATGTACTTTTTTGAACATTTGAATATGGCCTAATCATGTTTCTACAGTTGGCTTTTATTAAGAATATTTATTTGTTTCACCAAATTTTTTAAGGCTTGGTATACCTAGAAAATGAGGAATTGTTTGACATGGCTAGTATCATTAGTTGTTGTTCAACTTGTATTCAGAAATTGGTTTCTTGAAATTAAAAGATGAGAAAACAAAATTTGGGCCAACATGACTATTTTTCAACTTTAACAGAGATGCTGAAGTGCACATATAAAATTGTAACCTTTTTCTTTGGTATGACATAATCCTGGCAACTGTTTTAAGAGGCTATGGTGGTGTGACATATAAGTGTGAAGACCTTTCTGTTTTAAGAGGCTATGGTGGTGTGACATGTTAGAATTTCATTTTCTCCCACAAATTTCATTTTCTTTTTCATGGCAAAGAGTTTGTGCAAATTAACTTTCACAGGTGTTTTGGTGGTATCCATATGAACAAAATATGTGAAACTTGCCCGTTACTCTTACATAGAGCTTGATTTTGATTGTACCCAATTGAGGAATCAAAATTTTATTTTTTTCTTCCCCTTATTTAATTTAACATGTGTCCCTTGATTTTCTATCAGTACTGGTGGTGGCATTAGAAAAGGTGGAACGGAACTCAGGATCATTGATTGGCAGCAGCATAGCTTCACTCCAGAAGAGTACGGCTCCTGAGGTTATTTTTGGAACTTCAGGAAATATATACTAGAAAAAGTTAGCACTTGTGATCACAATTGACAATATCCTCTTGGATGCAGATGCTGCTTGCGCTTATGGATGAAGCTTATACTGGATCAACTATAGGGGATGGAGGGGCAGACTCTGAATCTGAGGATAGCAATACAATGGCTGTTGTTGATCCACTGTTTCTTGATCTCCTCAAGGATGAAAATGATGGTCTTGCTGTATGGTCCCTTCTGTTTATTATCTTTGATATTGCATATTTGAAGAATGGGATGCATGGAGAAATTAAATATTAATGTTGCCATGTAATTACAAGGAATGAATTACTGAAATGATTTCTGCTTCTCAATTTTTGCTTCATTGTCAAGCTTAAGAACTTGATTCTTAACAGCCTAGTTGATTCTTTAGGAGCGCCATTGGGCTTCTCCTATGGTCACTGCAGTATTGCAGGCTGCTGCAAACACCCCCCAGTCTGATAGGCTGAAAGAAGCACTCAAGATGACACCTCAATTTCTTGATGCTTACTTTGCTATAGCTGTGCGAGATGTTAATGATTGTAAGTTCAACTGTTTCATATCTTGATTTTTAAACAAAGTCATTCTTTCATTGTGTAGAGGAAACCTCCTTTTGCAAAACGTACGAGAAGGATAATGAAATATAATTCCTTATAAATGGCGCCTTATGATAGTTATTCTCTCTTGCAGCTTTAATATGTGCATTAGTTCCCCTACTTATGGCAAGAAATTCCACTCTCTTTCCAGATAAAGTGTTCTCTTATGAGGTAGTTTTAATTAGTTTTATCTTTACATAATTTCTATTTTGGTTTTCCTGTATGGCTTGTCCTGGCAAACATTGTGATATATATTTGGATGCTAAAAGGGGTTGAAAGCATGAAATCAATGGTGTCTTTTTTTCTTTTTATAGTCTCTTTCTTTTTAGTCATGCAACTTGCCCAAATCTTTCCTTGTACCATATGCAAATGCATAATAAGAAAAATAAAGATAACAATGTGCATTACCTATAGCAGATAATTGTTATGAATATATCTTTTATCTTAGCGTCACCATTTTGGTTGTATAGATGATGTTCCCTTTTAGTAAAAATCTATGTTTCATTAGCAGCACAATGCTATCACCCCCCCCCCCCCCCTTCCCGTGTTTTTCCTTTATTTGGAAATATATTTTTCCCAAAACCAAGATGTCAAGCCTTAATCCCTACATGAGTTCTAGCTCACCTATCATTTTTATCTATGGTCTTATTTTATAACTTTAGAAATATATTCTGTCCATCTTGTTTAATTTTTATTTGATATTTGGCTGTCTACAGAAATAAAAAAAATGTTGTTTTTCAGCCAGGGAATTTGACAGACATTTATGAAATAGAAAATTGCAAATTGGTTGCATTTCTGCATGCTACAGTTTTTTTTTTTTTTTTTAATTGATTATATTTTGTGATTGAAACACTCATGGTATTCTGTCCATGTTTACAGGTTCAAAAGAGGCTCTTACAATTTATGCTTGCTGCATTTGATCGATCACCTAATTTTGTTGCACTTCTAAAGGTATTCTCCTAGAACAATTGTGGCAACAAATATTTTATATTATAAGCTCATTATTTACTTTTATTCTTACCTAGTATGTGGCAAGGGATCATTTTGTTTCTTTTGTATTTAATAATATGCTACCTGAAGATACGTGGTTATGTTGCTCAATTCCCAGGAGAGAGTTGTTTTGTATGTTGGTTTTGGAGACCATGGAGAATTTAAAAAAGGGTAAATTACAATGGCAATCCCTAATAAGTGGTTTAAAGACATTAGGCATCACCTTCAAAAATTACAATTACCTCCCTTACTAGCATTTGTCTCTTTATGGTTAGTAACCAAATTAATTACCATTTTACCCATTAAATACAATACTTTAATTTATTCAAAAAAATTATAAAAGCAAATTTTGAAAAAACAAATTTTATTCTGTATATAAACCTTTACATCAGAAAATTTTGTGCAAAAATCTGAGAAAGATGGATAAAAACTTATATACAAAATTATAATTTAAAATTTTGATTGTATAAAATTTTCTTTTTTAATGATCATATAAAAAAATTGTATAGACGCTTCTATACAAATGTATGGTAAAAATTTGTATAATTATTTTGTATAAAAATTTTGGTTGTGTAAAATTTTTGTACAATTTTTTTTTTTTTTTGCAAGCTATAGTATAACATTTGTTTTCATTATATAATAAATATGAAGATGTGCATGGAGGACATTGCTTTGGAGAAAGAAATACAATAACAAGAAGACAGCAACATAGGACATTGCTGTCTTGTTTCTACCTTTGAGGCGCTGAATTGATATCCTCTCTGACTTATTTCTGTGTGCAAGTATATCCATGAAATCTCAAAAGGAATGCTTGCCAACCTAGTGAGCATGCAATATGTGGGCGACTTTTAAATGGTTCTGCTGGAATGTTGTTGCATGGAAGATTTTGATTCTTTCTTTTTCCTCAATACTTCAATGATATATATATATATATATTATATATATATATATTAACTTTAATCTTCTGCAGAAGCCTATTATCAACAGACTTGGAGAAGCTTATGACAACCCTGCAAAGGTTAGTTAAAAAAGAAACAAAACCACCCTCTCTCTGAGGTTGGGGGATAGGAAACTTGAGAAAGAGTTACTTTCTTATACATGGATTGCATTATAAACAATGTGCATTTATCATATTTATATTATATTACAGATGGAGTTGGCATTACAATTGTCCTGGGCCATAGGGGAACATGGAGGGGGTGGCGAATCTCACAAAGATGCAGCTCGTGAACTTTTTGAGAGTTTGGAACTACTGTTGTATGAAAATCTTTCATCCAGGTTATTTTTCAGAGCTTAAGCTTGTTTGTGTTGTGTGATATACCTGCTTATGCATTTTGCTGTGGCAGGCCGACTTTTATATATCTTTGTTCCATGTTAATTGTTTGGCAGTCGCCTGGGCCTAGGGGAGTCAGCACCTAGCTCTGGTCGTTCAACATCCAGAAAAGCAACACACTCGAGACTTCTATGTTTTGTTATAACAGCAATAGCAAAGCTTGCCACTCATCACCACGAATTACTTCCAAGGGCCCGGGTAGCTCTAACCAAGGTTAATCTTGTTAGTTGCGTTTGAAATTTTTTATGGAAATGAGTTTGCGTCTCCTTATCAGTTATCTGCAACCACATGCTAGATTTCCTCCCAACGGGATTCATATAAGCCTGGAAACTGTCCTCAATATTTTTGTTTTCTTTTGTTTCCTACCCAGTTGTGGGCGGAATCAAATCAAGTACCAGTTGAACACTGGTTACATGAAGTCATTTTCTGCTTCTCAGTTCCTTCATTAAACCCGTACTCTAACCTCACAATAGAGTTGCTCTCCAGGGGATGGATTCATATTAGCATGGAAATTGGGCTCAAAATACTTTTTGAGGATAGAAAATTTGGGAAATCCTATGGGAATGGTGATATGCGATTGTTTTATATGTTACCTAAACATTTGAGTACATGATTTGGTGAGCATAAGTTCCTGTATGACAGGTGGCTCGTTCTAAAATATCGGATGTGAGGGTCTGGAGGCGAGCTCGTGATTATCTGGGTTTAATGAATGAACCTGCAATATGTTTGTCGATCTTGGGTCCTTCACGGCCTTCGCACGGGTACAAACAGAACCCAGGCACTGTCAATTGGAATGAAGGTGCCAAGAAAATTGTTGCTGATATACCCTTTTACATTCTCAGTGAACAAGAAGGTAATGAAAATCTCATTCCAAAAATATGAGTACTCTCATTTGCATGCTTGGCTGGACTACATTTCTCTTTCAACTTGTGAGAAAATTTCTATTTCTGGTTGCTACATCTTTCATAGTACCACTTGCATTTGGAAACTAAAATTCCTGCTGGTATTGGGTCTTGGGTTTGAACTTTTTTAAAATTTCAATCAATTTTCTCCATCATGGAGTTAGTTTAATTACGATATGTCTGATATCCCATTAGCATGGTAACGTGGTATCATTTGGTATCATTGTTATTGATGATGCACAAAAACTACCACCAATGTATTTACAGAGAAAGGGACGGACCAAATGGCGGGGAACTCTGGCTTTAGATCACTGGTCTTGATAGACTGCAAAAGTGAGACTACCCCGATGCTGGCCACTCCGATACTTAAGTCAGATGTGGAGCAATAGAGGAGAAACAATGGAGCTAGAGATAGTTTGTGAACATAATTGAGAATGCTTACCTAGAGGAGAAATCCTCATCTATTTATAGTAGTATAAAGATAATCCTTTGCTTAGAATTTGGTTTCCCTTTTAAACAACGTTTAGCAATGGTTATCCTAAACAATTTCAAGGAGATAAGATTTACTCCTTAAAACTTCATTCCTAGGATTTAAGAGAATGTGTTTATCCCAAATTTATTGAGATTAGGATAAATTGTCAGATTAAAAGAAGTCAACCAAGATCACGAGTTTATGCCTTACTTCTAGTGGAAATCCTAGTTGAATTAGGTAATCCTGAGTAAGATTGGTTGCCCTTGGCTCTATAGAAGACCTTCCATTCGGCCGAGCAAGGCCCTTGTAAAATACCAAGGCCAAAGGTGGCCAAGCCAAGCCAGTGGACCGAGGCCAAGTGTGACCTGGTTATTGGGCCAAGGTTGAACGTGGTTCATGTAAAATGTACACGTCAACTAAATTAAATCTCGAGTACCATCATCAGTTACATTGAGTATTTTCTCCTGTTGCAGGCCCACCCTTCCATGACTTCTCATTCTCGGACATCCTTCCAGGAAGATAATGCAGATGACTTTGAAGCCAGAATTTTGCATCATCAGACCTTTCCCTATTTTTCTTGGCTCAGGACAGTTGAGACTGGAGGTATATTATGAATAATATGACATCTGCAAGTATTTGTATCTGCTGATAATATGATTTTCTGAAATCTTTGGTTCTTCGATTGTGGATGCTTGGTATGTGTTCTCAATTTACTTAATTCACTTGATTTTTGGTGGTCTTGTTAGAGCTTCCTAGTATTAAGCTTAGGACCATCATAACTGTTGAATATTGCTGCTGATACAGGTATTAATTAATTTGCTTAATACAACAACATAGCATCGCTTAATTCTATTAAGGTAATATTTGTTAATCAAGATATAGATAAAATAAGTGAAATATGAAAAGTATTACTGACAAAAGTGTTTTTAATTGTGTTTGTTAAATTTTTCTGACGATCCATGAAAAAGAAAAAAAAATCACGTGACTTTTTATTTGAAATTTTTTAAATAAATTTATCTTTTTTCCTTCCAGATAAATTTATTTTGAACTTTATAGATAAGAAAAAATAATATATATGTCATCTAGTGCATTTTAAAAAATTTAACAAACAGTTTAATAAATATTTTAGAATGTTTTCTGATCTTATTTTGATAATTTTATATCTTATTCTGAAAAATATTTTAATCTTATCTTATTTATTTTAACAAATGTTAACTAAATAGAGTGAGTTGTATTAATTATAGTTCATTTTTTGGGATGATCGTCCTTGTGCGGTCTCTATGCTTGTGCTCTTGATTACGTCATGAGAGATAAATCGCAAATTAGACTTTCAGTCCTTGTGCGGGGCAAAGATCGAACTCTCAATTTATCGGATTGACACTAATAAATTGTTTATCTGATCGCTCAACTTATGCCTTAGGACAATTGTGGCTCATTTCTCAATGGTGTTATGTTGTATAAAGTTATTATAACTTAAATTATACTTTAAGGTTATGTTTAGTTTAGCATAATAGTTTTGAATGAAAAGAGAGAGAATGTGAATGGGATGTAATGAACATTCAATTTCATTATTATATATTTGGAACATTTTTATTTTGATAGAACAGATGGTTAAAGTAATCGGTTGATTAAAATGTTTTTTTATATCATAAAAATTGAAAAATCTCATAAAAGTGATATTTATTTTCAAAAAATTATATAATCATTGGATATATTAAAAAATTATTTTTTATTTTTAGATAAAATTATTACATCAAAATTGAAACAATAATAAAAGGTTATTTAGTTTTTAAATAAATTTATTTAAATGGCAATAAACGACAACTGACAATAAGTTACAAGTTCGATACTTGGCGTAAGCAAATGTTAAAGGTCTACCTGTGATTTATCAGTAGATCATGTGGCGAGAAAGTGATACGATGGGGTTAGTATCAGTGGATTACGAGTTCGATATTTGATTTAGGTAAAAACTAAAGATTCACATGTGATATACCTCATTTGTCAAAATTGAGAACACGAGCGACAGAAGACCGCGTAAAAATAATAATTTCAAATTTCATATATGTGAAGAAAGGATTTCTAATTATTTTGAGAGAATACATCATTCTATTCATTTGTAATAACCAAAGAGTCTTTTGTGAGAATTTTAATCCTCACCTTCTACTGTCTAACCATAATTTAAGAGTTTCTTTGGAATTTTTGTTAATTTTTTCTCTTCATTACCCTCTTTATAAGAATCTTTATTAATCTTTTTTTACATAAATAAATTACTTTAATTGTATTTTATACATCTTAAATCAACAAAGCATCCTTCTAACTTTCCTATGAATCTTTTCATTTTTAATTTTATTTTATTTTAAATGACCACTATTCACTTTAACATCATCAATAATATGCTTATTTGATAATATTTTAATAATAATAAGATACAAAACAAGTATATACGACATAATAAGATAAATTACATTATAAAAAATACTATTAGTATATCATTATACACAATGATGTATCAATGTCTAAAATGCCCCTCATCTAAGGCGGTGAAATGAGGCGGTGAGACGCATGATTAAAATATCCATAGCCTAAGACGATGAGGTGAGGCAAGGCGATGCGATAAAGCGCGAAGGGTATTTATGTCATTTGTGTGCATTATGTAACTCAAAATATATATAAATGATGTACAAATAGTATGACTCTTACATAATTAATACTTGAACTTTATATTTGTTATACGTCAGACACTGACTTTAACTTTTGTCACTAGAATCACTAAAATTTGATTTTTGTTAAACTCAATCTTTGGATATTTTGTCAAATTCTATTAACAAAAATTAGCAAATTATACATTAATATAAATCTTAGAATCATTTAATGGGAAAATTAATCCAAATCCCATAATCAAGTGATTTTGAAGATTATATTAATATATAATATGTCAATTTTTATTAACTGAATTTAACAAAAAATTATAAATGAAAATTAAAATTTAGGAGTTACGATGATTAATTTGTTACATAATGTAAACTTCAAAAACTAATAGTATAATTTACCCAAGCAAAATTATAGCTCTAAGTGTTGTTTTACCTTTAATGATGAAAAACTTTGTATATTTGGCATTTGAAATTGATTGTATTTTATCTTTGAAAATAAAAAATGATCAATTCAATCAATGACAAAGAATATATATGCTTTTAATGTTTACAAAATCTTTTATATTTATTTTGAAATCAAATGTGTTAAGAGTATTAAAATATTTTTCATATCATGCTACTCAACAAAATTGTCAATCATGTTAGCGAAATTGTCGACCGTTGCCTATAATCCTTTGACCTGTTAAAGGCAAACAAATTGTCAATCATCTTTAAAAATCAGTCGACCATTTCCTTAAAAACTGTTGATCGGCGTATTATGCCTATCGACTGGCTAATTGCATGCTCTTGGCCACCATTAGTCGATAGCCACTACATTAGATCTGGTCGCCCACTTTTGAAATTAGTCTACCAGTTTCTTCAACATATCAACCAATTTATGTGCATTTCTGACATACAGTCGACTGATCTTCTGAATCTATTGACCGCTTTATTTGCAGATTTATTTAATGGCTAGTTTTTGCATGCTCCAACAGCTAATAAACAGATAATTTTTCTTCAAACTTTGAAAAACCCTATAAATATAGCCCAAGTAAGCAATGGAAAAGGCTAATGAATGAAAATTAAATGTCAAGAGCTTACTATTGTATTCATTTTTCTCATTAGTGTTTAAGCTTTCATTTTCTTTCTCAAACGGCTACATATATCAATTATATTATCTTGTTTTAATCTTTATGTATTTTGTTTGAGAGATATTGTAACTGAGAGTGTCAATTCTCATATCTTCTTGATTGCATTTCTTCTTATAATTCATAACTTGTGTGCTAAATGGCCTACCAAGTTTAGTAGGAGATTTATATTCCTAACGGTTTATGCTAGATAGTCTGCTTTATTAAGTAGGAAATTTTAGTAAATTTAAAAATCTTAAATGAGAAGTTAAGGCAGTAGAGTAGACTAGGTTTAGTCAAATAACTATAAATCTCTTGTATTATTTATCATTTTTGTTTTATATTTTTCTAGTATTGCATTTGATATTTGATATTTTTTATTTTAACTCACTAAAACATCATTTGAATTAAAAAAAATTAAATTTTAAATAATTTTTAAAATATCCAATTCACCCCTGTTGTGCCATATTTGTGCCAACCCAACTAAGAGTGTCTAAAATATGGAAAAAAATATATGATAAACAAAGACTTAACATTGCTGCCAAATCTTGTTGCTTTTAGGTTCTATTTTATGTCTTGATAGTGCCATTTTGCCCAACAACGTGGGGCTTAATCAAAGAGTTTAATGATTGGAATCAATTTCAATTTTTTTTAAATAAGAATTTCATTAAATAAAAAATGGTAAAAATGTTTATATCTTAATATTAGGGTATATGCCAAAAAAAAGAAAACTATACAATTATGTCTGTCTTCAAAAGACTGCATTAAGAAAGTTGACCCCTAATCATTATCATTAACAAACAAATCTTCTTAAGAATTTAAGGGTTTTTGACGCGAACGTCGACATTAGTGATGTAAACGTTTTATTACTTAAAAAGTTTGAAAAGCACGTGACTAAAATTTGTATCCGTCAATCTCAAACTTGAACAAATGGATGGGAGATCTGAATGTTATATAATATAATTCAAAAATATTATTTAGATATTTAATTGTGATATTTTTAACAATATTTATATACTAGCGTATACTCGTGTCTAAAAGCACGGTGTAAATAATATTAACAGTAGAGGGAGGTGGCCATCAATGATTGGCGAAGGGGGTTGGTGGCGACCATCAACGGCCAGCGGGCCAGGGAAAGGCATTGTCGCCCATGACAGCCGCTGGGTTCAGGGAATATTAATGGCCAATGGAAGGTTGGTGGCAGCCAACAGTTGCCGATGGGGCCAGGGAAGGCGTTGGTGACCGCCCATGGCAGACGCTGGGTTCAAGGAACCTAGGTTAACCGACTCATGGGGTTCGAGTAACCCGTGTTCCTCGAACCCCGTGAGTCAAGGAACTCAGGTTCCCTGACTTTCGAGGTTCGGGGAACCTCGATTCCTTGAACCCATCGGCTACCAACCCCTTCTCCCTCTATTCCTCAGTGATCATTGGCTGCACTCTCACCCTACAATTAAAACACAAAACAAAACACAATAAAAATGTTATATATATTTTTTATTTAGGTGAGAGGTTTATACTCATTAGTGTACGAATGCAATTGTAGTTCAAATTTAAATTTATATTTACTAGATGAGTTCAAGTCGTCTACTGAAAGATTTATTTATGGCAAAAGAAAAAGAATGTCGCACACACATTTAGATGAATTGGTAACAAGATTTTTTTATGATTTTTTTTTTTTTAGATAACAGATACTAAAAAATAAAGTAAGGCAGAAGTTGAAATAAATGCTTAATGTGAGGATATAAAATTGGATAGCACTTGAGTTAAGACAATTTCAGCACCAACCCGTTGATTCCCAAATTTTAGCAGACAAGGTTAGTAACATTAATTTAATTTCAGATATGAGAGTTTGTTATTAAATACAATTAGAGATGATGATAGTTCTAGTTTAAGTAATTCCCATACATAATATACGGGATTCTAATTTAAGCAACTACCATAAATTCAATTGTAATTAATACACAAAATAACTAAATTAATCATCCGGGTTTGGGTATGATAGTGTTTCCAGTTCTAATAATTCTCATACATGGTATAAAAGCTCTAAGTTAGGCTTATGCTCCAATCCGAACTTAATGATTTTTCAATAATTACTACACACTCATACTGAAATTTAAATTAATGTCATTAATTTAAAACGCAACTTTTTTTTGGGAATCATTGGCGTTGGACACTGTCCTTGCCTTAACTCAAGATTAGATTTAGTTACTCATTTCCATTTAAAAGTTAATTGACAGGAATTTAAATGGCGTAATTTAAATAACAGAATTTAAATGACAAGAATTAAAATAACAGAAAACTAACCGGCCATTTAGGCGGTGAATAATTTAAATGACAGGAATTAAAATTGTAGAAATTTAAAGGTAGAAATTAACCGGCCATTTAGGCGGTAGATAATAAAGTAACAATAAATAACATAAGAATTCAAGAGAATAAAGAAAGAAAATAAGATTACAAGAGAAAACAATAGAGAAAATAAGAGAGATAAAAAACAATTCTCAAATAGAGAATTCTAAGGAAACAAATAAACTTTTATTCAAAAATAATAATCACCCTTACAAATGCAATCAAGTGAATTATTTATAACCCACAATAAGCAATACAAACCATACAATTTCAATTATTCAACTAAACATAATTATATTTAATGGGCACTCATACACTTAAAGTTAAATGGATTTTAACTATAATACACACCTAAAGTTAAATAGATTTTAGCTAAAATACATACATAATAAAGCACTTATAAAGTTAAATGGATTTTAGCCATAATACACACCTAAAGTTAAATGAATTTTAGCTAAAAAACATACCTAATAAAGCACTCATAAAATAAATATTTAAAAATAAAAAAAATAAATTTCTACAATTGGATTTTGATCTTCATTAGGATTAAAAATAATTCTTAGACCTTCTCCAAATGATGTCTTCCATGGGTTGCTCAAGTTGGTCCTTAATTCTTCGTGGGCTTAATTCTTCATAGGGTTTAATTCTTTATGAACTTTAATTCTTCATTCTTCAATCCAATTTGAATCTCCAAGCTCACCTTATTCATGCCTACAAACAAACAATTGAGTGTTATTAAATTATATATTATATATATTTATATGATATATTATATACTTATATATTATATAGATGCTCCATGCATGCACTCCATTGAGTATATGTATTATGTTATAATATATATATATATATATTATATTTACATGTTTATTATAATATTATATATATATATATTACACATAACTATTCAATTAAACCAATTTAAAATCAAAACGGGAGTTATAATTATAACAAAATTTTACAAAATTAATCACTAATCAACCATGGAGATCGCCAACCCCCCTGCAGCCCCCGCCACCCCCCCTTCCCCGCCCGCTGCCATTAATGGTCGCCCCCTCCCCACTCCGTTGATGGCCGCTTCCCCTCTCATGGTCACGAACACATATGCAGACATACACATATTCTCACACACACTATTAATATTATTTACATCGTGCCTTTAGGTACGAGTATAAATTAGTAATCCTAAATGTCAAATTCTTAAATTATACATATTTAAAAAAATTAAAACTTACATTGTTGGTAATTTTTTTATTTAAAAAATTTCAAATGTTGTAGTCCATAATTTTTTTTAAAAAAAATTAAAACTTACATTGTTGGTATTTTTTTTATTTAAAAAATTTCAAATGTTGTGGTCCATAATTTTTTTTAAAAAAATTAAGTATTGATATTTAATTTTAACTTAATTGATATTTAAAATTAAAAATTTTAAAAAATTGAAAAGTCCCCGACCGCCACTATTCCCCGACCGTCCCAAAATGTTCTCACAATCAATAACTCTTAATTGATAAATTTCATTTGTTTTCTTTTAAGTAATTAACTAACTATCATAAATATTATATATTAAACTTAATACTTACTCCTGCTCTCTTTTTCAATAAGTAATTTATATATTTTAGAAATGATTAATTTAATAGAAGGACGAAAGTGTTACTACAATCACTATATTCCAATATTTGAGTTCTAAAATTTCTAATACAAAGTTAATTTATTAAGAAATAATTCATTCATTTAAACTCGCCCACTTCACTACTCGAGATTATGAGTTCATATTAAATTGTTTGAGATGTGTCCATACAAAATAAATATAATTGAAGCAATTAAGAACTTTAATCATAGCATTCACACTTCTAAGGAACATGAAAGAAATGAAGTGAGAAAGGAGAAAGAAACTATTAGCTAGAAACTTTAATTACGGTACAGAACAGCGCACCAAATAGGAGGCACAGTATATGGTGCCCACAAGGAACCACCCTCACAGAAAGGTGAAACTCACACACTGCAATTGTCACGACTCGAATCTGTATTCTTGAGTGCAATCTGTTAACTGAGAACCAATTGTACTACGCCCATGGGGGCGGCTGTTTTATATTCCTTGTTTCAAGTTTATGTTGTTGAAGTGTTAATACATGTTTCTAACGTCTCTCATTCTGTTGTTAGTTTTCCACATTGTGCATAAACATGTAGATAAATTATGCTAACATTTTTGAACCATTTACTCTTTTGCAGAGGAAGCACTGAAGGATCAGAAACTTGAATTTTTGGCAGTTAAATTAAAGCAGTTGAAAGCAAGAAAGCATCATGGAAGTCCTGCACTTGTCCGGTACAGAGGATAATATTATGAACTCATACCAACATCTCTTGCTTCAACTATACATATATATATATATATTACACACAAAGGAAGAGTTACACGAAATATACAAATTAGAGTTACACACACAAAGGTACGTGCATATACATACATACATACATACACATAATACATCTAGCTATCTATATATAGAATACATACACAAAATACATACACACACGCGCACGCTACATAACTGAAAGATACATTTAATTAACAATGGAACATCTTTTGTCTGCTTATTTAAATACATACACATACATACATACATTCATACATACACACACCACACCGTGTTTGTTGCTCATTTAGAGGCTGTTTGGCTTAGCAGTTTAACTGTTTATAAGTTGCACAAGCAGCATATAAGTTATGTAACTTTTGACAATTAAACGTTTGGATAGAATAATTAGCTTAAATGTTATATGGTTGAAAAGTTGTTATAACAGCGTTTTGAAGAAGTTGGTACCCCTAATTTTGGCAAAAAATGCTGTTAAGTTGACTGAGAAAAATACCATTCTACCCTCAGAAGCTTTCTTCTCCCATCATCTTCTTCAGGTTCCCTCTCTTCTGCTTCAGATCCATCGTTGCTGTTGCCGCCCAGTTGAGCCGCTGCAACGCGCCATCGCCAGTCCTTCTTCTAGATCCAGATCCGCCACCCAGCACCGGCGACCCTCCATCACTGCCGCCGCCGCCCAACTGAGCCGCTGCAACGTGCTATCACCAATCCTTCTTCCAGATCCAGATCCGCCACCCAGCGCCGGCGACCCTCCATCACTGCCGCCTTCTCTTCCCCAATCGACTGTTGCAACTGTAAGTGAGTGTATATATATTGTATATATATAATCATGGTAATATTTTTTAAGAAAAAAAATAAAAGATGTAATATATATTGTAGTAATATATTTTTTAATAAATATGTATAATTTATATAACATTTAGAAATTAATTTATAAATTTTTTTATAAAAAATAAAATTTTTATAAATTTTATTTGTATTATTTAGCATCATATCTATTTTAGTCTTTTTGTCAAGTTTTAACAACTTATACTTGTACAAACCAAACGCATAACTATTAATTGACAGTTTAAAAGCATATTTTTCTAAATACATTATAAACTTAAATATTTCACAACTTTTATACTAACAACAACCTCACTTAAAAGCTCTACTAAAAAAGGGTAAGCCAAACAGCCTATTAATCTTAATCTTACATATACAACGATAAGCCATGAGATTATCGTTGTTTGTTGCTCATTTATGCACAAAAACAAACATCATTTGACAAAAATGCTGGCGTACATACATACATACACAAAAATATATGTATGTAAACACACACACACACACAAAATACATTTGCTGCTCATTTATGCACAGAAACGAGCACCATTTGACATAAATGCTAGCATACATACATATGCATACATAAATATATGTATATATAAACATATACACACACAAAATACATACACATATATACCTTTGAGTTGGAGGCAGAGCTTCAGGTGGCGTTGGAAGAGAGAAAGCAAAAGACCCATAAATCAACAGAAAGGCATGACAAAGGCAAGCAACAGCGACTGGCGAAGGAAGAAGAAGACCGATGGCTGTCGGCAGCGAAACATGGTCGCATTGGAAGTAGGCGGCAGAGCACGGCCGAGACGGTGCGACGTTCACAGGCCGTGAGATCTGGAAGCACCGCCAATGATGACGGCAAGCACGGCCGTGGAAGATTGGCGACGACAGAGGAAGCACGGACGATAGTGATGGCGGAGCAGCCGTTGGCGAATATGGTTGTGGAGGAAGCAAGCAACGAAGGCTGTGCGATGGCGGGCAACGGCAATTGAGCGACTGCCGGTGGGTCGACAATGATGTGGGTGGGTGGGTGAATGTGAGAGGGAGAGAGAGAGAGAGAATGGCTGGGCAGAGATGGAGTGTGAGAGGGAAAGATGGAAGAAAGGGTTGGGCACTGAGTGAGTGGCTCTGTGTGCGTGTGTTAGCGGGGGATGTGATAGTTTTGGGGGGGAGGGGGAGGGGAATTATATCCTCTAAACTGATTTCAGCCATCGATCTTGTTGAAAATTAATCTCAATCATGCAAAAAATATCTCTCACATTGTGTGTCGAGACGATTAAAAAACAATGCTACCTTATTATATAGATATTAAAGTATGTAATTTATATTATTATAGCATAAAATATAATAATATATTAATATATCAACATCACAACCAAATGTGTAAATAATGTCTTCCATTAACAAAGAAATTTGAGCTAAAACAAAAGAAACAGAAAATCCGTCAATGTAATGTCCCTTTCGGTTGTGACAGCTACCGCCCCTTTTGTAAAGTAGTCCGAGAGGGCGGTTTGGTCGGCCGCCAGTGGCCGGCCGTCCGGCCATGTGCGACTCACAGTCACAGGGAGGCTTTCTCATTCCTATTACATGCAATGACCAAACAGCCCTCATCTCTGCTTCATAATTTCCATGTAAGAAAATATGTTAAGAGAAAGAATCTGTGTTTTTTTTTTTTTGTTTTAAATAAATCGCTATCGGCTAGGTTACACAAAAAAAAATAAAAAATGAATATGTTACGAAACTAAAATAAAAAATGATATTTTTTAAAAAAAATAAAAACAAAAATGCAGGAGAAATATGTAAATCGAAACATTTTTTTAGTATTTCTTGATATTTCGGAATAAGAAACGTTTCGAAAATATCGAAACGATACCCTTTTGGTGTTTTCGTGCATCAATGGCTGTCGAGTACACTACTCTAGCCTAATATAGTTATATACTTATATATATTTATCTAATTATATATTACAATTCATAGATTTCAAAAATAAAAAAAATACAAATCACATATATTCTCAACCTAACCTAATTATGACCTCTTGCTTGTCTCTCGACCTTTGTCGTCGATAAAGTAAGTTGGTATTTTTATTATTTAATATATTAAAATAATTTAAAATATTATAATTGTTACTTTTTAACTTTTTGTTTTCATTAATGCTAGATTTCTTTGTTATCAAAATATTTTAAAGTTATTTAAACTATAAATATAAATTTCTTAGACTAGAATATACCAAATGTAAAGGTACACATTATTTAATCTCTCTTTAAAAAATAAAAAAATATTTTTTAAAATTTTTTGACTTTATACTACGAATTAGAAAAATAAAGAAATAAACAAAAAATATAATTATCAAATAATATATCTAGTTTTTACTTTTTAAAATAAAAATAAAATTAAACACAAAAAATTAGAATTTAAAACTAAAAAATATAAATTTTTAAATATCAATTATATTCAATCAGTAGAAAACTAATAATGATTATGATTAAAAAAAAAAATTGACACCGAAATAGAAGCCATTTGGTAGGGGTAAAACGAAAATCAACTAGTTTAGTGATTAAGTGGATACGCTCGTCACACTGGTTATAGGAGATTGAACTTTTCTAAAATACAAATCTATCAATCTTTAGTTGGTTTATTTGGTGTGCATGATATTGTACACACTTAGAGGTGTGTAATAGTCAATTCAATCATCGAATCGATTGAAATTCATTAATTGATTAAACCAAACTAACGAGCAAAACTAAACCAAACCAACTAATTAATCCAAAAAATCGAACTAGTCAATAACTAAAAAAATCAAATTCAAACCATATAAACAAAACCAAACTGATTAAACTGAAAAAATACAAAAAAAATAGAAGAAAACTAAAGTAATCGATAGAAAACACAAAATCGAAGAAAACGACGTCTTTTTATAAACATCGAAACAACATCGTTTTAAAATTCGATCAGTTCAATTAATTCGATTCTTTCAACCAAAAATCAAACTTTTGAGAAAAATTAACTGAACCGAATCGATACAAGTAAAAGACCGAATCGAACTGACAAGTTTGATCGATTCGGTTCGATTAGTTCGAATAAATTGAATTTTTGCTCTTTCCTACACATACCCAGAATGTATTCGTACTTGAAGAATAATGGGTGTGGATTTATGGTCATCAAAATTTATGATAGGATGTAGATGGAGATTGAGCAAAGTGTGAAGGGGTAAAAATGGAAAAAAACAAAAGGGTAGAGGAGAAAATTAGTTGGAGAGTTGTTTTTCACATGACTGGTTGATGTCCATAACACCTATTTGTGAAAAGCCATGAGAAATTATTGAGTTTGATGTTAATTTGAAAACAACTTCTTGTTTGGTTGGCATGCAATTTAGAACTTACATTTGTGGAAATAGCAAGACCTTTGTGCATTTAATTTGTGTTGGTTTTGCTTGATATGGTTGAGCTCATTTGAAATTCACATTTAGGGCTTGTGTTTGGACTCATCACCAAACTAGCAATTTAATTTGAGGGTATAATGATGAAATACATTCTACCTGTTCTTGTCGAGATACAATAATAAATTTATTTGATTAGAAATGTCGTCGTCAACCTGCCTGAGTCTACAAGAAAGAAAACAGTTAAAGGGCACAGGGAGATCCCCACGCAAATATTCCAATGTTTAAGTCAGACACTAAAAATGATGAAGCATGTATTGAAACTAATATTAAAAACGTATATTTTATAAAATGAGTGCTTATTTATTTATTAGTTCAGGATTAGATTTTTCACATATAACATCTATCTTGATCTTTCATGATTTTGTTAGGATTAGGATTCTTATATTTTTCAACCCATCAGGATTAAGATTCTCATGGATAATGTTTATCCCAGTATTTTAAAATTATTTTAGAATTAAAATTCTTTATGAATAATTATTTATCCTTTTCTTAGAATATTCAGATGGATTTTCGAATGTCGAAGTTATCTAGTTTGCGCATTGTGCAAAATTTCCTGATTTTGAAAAAATTTACACCTTTTAGCCCAAAAAATTATTTTAGGCTTTTGAAATTTTTTAACCTTTTAGTAAACTTTTGCTTATAACACAACACTAACCAATAAAAAGGGTATGAAAACCAATATTAGAGGTAAATAAGAGTTTGGAGCTATTCGTTAGAATGGAAATACAATCGGAACCATCACTCAAGGTGGTAATCTCGTGTAATAAGTCTCTTCCTATATTGAGACTTGAGATTTCGCATTTGAGTAATATGTCCTCATTTAGGTGGTCACCTCATTTTAGGGTAATAGAATAGGTAATGTCTCATATAACTCTTAGTAGAATTTTTTTTCAAATGTCCTAAATTGGATGACGAATATATTAATCTTTCTTAGATTAGGTTTTGCTCATTTTATTTTAAGAAATAAAAGGCTAAATTTCATTTAAACACTATATAATTTTGGTTATTATCGGATAAACCCTTGTGGTCCATTTTTATTATTTAATGTCATTATGTATACTTCTTTTTATAAACCTTGTTCGTTAAGTCATTAACCCAAATGCTTTTTATTATTATTATTATTATAGATTAAATTTGTGAAAATTAAAGTAACTTCGGTTGCATTTAGATAAAGTTATTTGACCATATCATTTGTTGTTTAAAATTTAAAATTTTAAATCCATTAAAGAAAAATTAAACAAACTAGCAATACAACTTGAGAATAAAAGTGGTTTTCGAGTGACACGTGTTTCAAAATACTTAGATTTGAATCAAGCCAAACAGATATATATAATTCTAGATTTAAATCAAAATTTGACTTAAGCATCTTAGGTTTAAGTAAAAGACCTGCCTCGAATAATCGGGTTTGACCTGATTCAAACTAAGATTTTCACTTATCAAGAACAACCCATGGGTCAAGATTTGATCTTTCCTATATCATAGCATTTTTTCTACCTTACAATATGTTTATATAAATACATGAATTATAAAAGATAGGTATGTCATTTATTGTTTATTATTACTTTGCTCCACCTCTAGTTTTCGAGATTGTCTAGATCGTGGAGGATATACAAAGAGACCACACCCCACCCTTACAGGTCAAGTAAGTTTTAGACAAACTCATGGTTAAGGACAATTACTAAACACACTCGATTTTGAACAAACCTAGTGTGATCAACATTTCATATATTTATCTCCTCTATCACTCAAAGTAGGTATCAAGAACACATCAAGAAAAGGGAGATTGCAATGTTTGTGCTATGTTAGACAGGGAGATGACTACTGACATGACTTTGAACATGTTTGATACGTGATTTTATTAAAATAAATTAAAAAAGTTATGAACATCTGTATCAAATACTCTAATAAGACATATCAGATATTTATAAACACTCTCATAAAAGGGGATAATGATGTGCCCCTACCAACAAATTTAAAAAAATAACAATTTTACAATTTTTAGAAATATTTGAAATTTGATAAACAATTTGTATTTTATACATTGTGGGGATTTAATGATAAACTCTTTTGTAATTATTTTAATTATTTATATAATCTTGCGAATTTTGAATTTACGAATTACGTTTTTTTACAATTATATAGAATAATAATAACATGATGTGTGTATATATATTATCATGTTTTCGTGTCCTACTTTTTTTTACTTTTGTGGTGCCTCGTAACCATATCGTGTGTACATCGTCGTGTCCATGAGAGGGCAACCTTGTTATATGCCAATTAATGTAGGGACAAAATAGAAAATATTACACCAACCCACCACATCCCACCATGTTTTCTTAGGGAGCGTTTATTAAAATGAGCAAGATAAGGTGATATCAAGATAAGATTGGGATACTTTCCGGACCAAGATATGGAATGATCAAGATAAGGTCGGGAAGCATTCCAAGATTTCTATCAGACTGTTTGTTAAATTTTTTAGAATCCATTGGTAACTGTATTTTTTCTTTCCACATGTTTGTTAATACATATGATAAGCACCAAGATAAGGGTTTTTTTACCAAAATATCCCTATTACCAAATTTATGATTACAATAGTATTTTATGATTAATATGAATTGTCAAAAAAATTAAGATTAAAATTAAAAATAATATTTTATTTTCTAAATTCAAGTTCAAAAATAAATTTAAAAAGAGTTGAAAAGTATAAATAATAATTGTTAGGATTACAATAATTCCACCTACATAATTAAAAATAGCCAAAACATATTTTCATAATAGATAATAAAATATAAAATTAAATAAAATAATTTAAAAATTGATGAAATGAATTATATTAGTTAATAAAATATATATAGAGAGAGAGAAATTTAAATTTTAAAAATTAATGAAATGAATAATGTCATTTAAATTTTAAAAATTGTCAAAACATATAATAATTTAAAAATATATTAAATAATATTAATTATAAGAGATAAATAAATAAGCTTTTTAATAAATTTAAATATTTAAAATGCATTAAATAGCATTAACTATCTTACAAGAGGTAGATAAGTAATTGAGACTTATCTTGAAAGAGCCAGATAAATTTATCCGATGGGGGAGGTCGGATAAATTTATCTTGAAAGGGGGAGATAAGAGGTCACGTGATGCCTTTTTCGGAAATGGTCAAATAAGCTTAACAAACACGTTGGAAAGACCAAACATCCGAAATGCTTCCCACATCTGACATTTTCTTCCTCTTATCTTAGTTAACAAACACCCCCTTAACTTATTAAAAACAGAATACAATTGTTAAAATAATTTATGATTTTACTCTCTTAAGTCTTAACAATGAGCATCAGTCTCAACAATCAGTTCGATATTGTTCAAACAATGAGTATAAGTCAATCTTGAACAGTTCGATTCGATTATTTTAATTTAATCGAAATGTCACTCATTCTTTGTAGAATTGATTTAAATAATGTGATTGGTTTGATTTAATTTAATTTAATTTTTATTTTATTTTTAAAGTTAATTGACATTAATTCTAATCTAACTTAAGATCGTCAAATTTACCGACTTAATTATAATAAATCCACATTAATTGAAGCAAAGTATCACTAATATAATCAACTTTTATGGATAAATAAAATAAATTATATTATTAGTCTCTTAATTTTTAATTTATAATAAATTAGTAATTATATTTTTATTTTTGTTACTAGAATTACTAAAAATCTTGATTTTTATTAAAATTCAGTCTCTTTTTTTAATTTTTTTATCAAATTATATTTAAAGATATATTACATTAATTTTCATTAATAAAATTTGATAAAAATTAAAAATATTAAATTTTAAATACTATTGTGGTGACAAAATTAAAATTATATGTAAAATTTTAAATACTATTAGTGTAATTTATAATTTAAAAAAAAGGGAAAAATAGGTCGGGGTAATATCGTAATTAGAGGGAAGGGGAGGAGCAAAGTGTCCGGGAAGAGAGAGCTTTCCAAGTAAACAATTGTCTCAAATGGCTGTTGTGAGGGCCCGGCGGAGAGCACTGCTTTGTACAGGACATCCTAAATTTCATTCTACTATTTAAACCCAACCCCAAGACGGTATATCTCTCCTCCCGCGTCTCTCTCACGTTTTCTCATTTCACCTCTCTCTCTCTCTCTCTCTCTCTCCAGTTGAGATCCTGTTTCTTGAAGGAAGAGGAAGAGAACCAGCAACAATAATTGAGAGAAAAAGCACGTCCGCGCGTAAAGCGACGAATTCATCTCCAAGCAAGTAAGTGATCTCTTTTGCTTTTTGTATTTTATATAGGAGTGGTCTTAGTCCTGCTACTGTCATTTGAGATTTTGTGCTGCTTCAATTTCATCAATCTTCTTCTTCTTCTTCCTCTGCCTGGCGGTTATACGAGATCGGCTGTGGAGCGCCCCGATCTGCTTGCAAAATGATGTTTACTTATAGTTATTTTTATATTAATATGCACACACACGTAAAGATTGTGTATATGTATATCTGCGATTTCATCGAGTTCGGTTCCGTCTTGTAGTTCTGTGTAGTGTGTTACTGAGATTATTTGTTTTCGGTTCACTGCTGGTTGGTTGATTCTTTGATCGACGGAGCAGTGGGATCAGGAATCGCTTGGCTTTTCTGAATTGATAGATCGATCCTTATTGAAACCGCCGATCGTATTATCTGTATTTTAGTAGGAGTAGGAGGATAAGAAAATCGTAGAAAACTTGAATACCTCTGCTTGATTCTTTGAATTTGAAGTTAGGGAAATCGGATCTGCTAATTATGATAAGTTTGCGCCCTGCCGATCTTTCCTTATTTGTTCTCGATGAAAGAAGGAAAAGGAATTTCTCTTACTGCTTCTCCTTATCTACTCCGGTATCTGATGATCCTTCTCATCGGAGTATGGTCGCTTTAAATTTTTTATGATAAACTTTCTTTTTTTTCTCCTTAATTTTCATTTATAAATTATTGCATAAATCACTTTCATTTTTTCAGAAAAAAATATAAATATTCTACACCTTTTCTTTATAGAAGAACTCAATACCTGTCTTCTTTCAAGCACGGCTGGTACCCAGCTATTATTCTCTCAATCGACTTTTTCCTTTTCCATGATATTTGTTTTGCGGAGTGTTTTTTTTATTTTCTTTATATACTCAAACCATTTTATTCTTTATTTATTGGGTTTTTCACTCTTCAACTTGAAGTTATTGTTGCTCCAGCAACATCATGCTTTCCGTCCTTTTCTTAGTTGGTTACGTGTAATTCTGATAAAAATTTTATGATATAAACCTTTTATATCTTGTGTTTGACAAAAAATACATTAATTTTTTTTTTTTTGCGAATTTAAAGTCAACAGGTGACGTCTTTACACGTTGGACCAAACAGAAATGTGAATGAATTTGTAAAATTCGACTGCATGTGTACTAAATTTAATTAGTAAAATGTTTAAACTAGGAGTATTATTATGAGTTTCTTATAAAAATTATAGTTGATACATGTCAACTATGATTTCTTTTTTCAATCTTAGTTTTACACTTAAATCTAAAGAATTATGTAGGGATTTAAAATGCATAACAGTTATATATACTTCTGTTCTTTTGTCTTTGTTTTTTTGGCTAAATTGTTCTTTTGTCTTTGTTTAGTAAATGGTAATATCTGTTTAAGGTAAAAGTGGAATCGACAGTTTCGTAATCGTGACTAATCAGAGCTGAGAATTGAGATCCGAGATAAGACTTATAAGAGAGCGGTGCCAGCCTGCCTCCAGTGGTGGGTTCCACTAGCACTCAAACTCGGAGGAAGAATTCTGTGGTCGATGACGTGGGAACACCTTTCCAAGGCGAACCCATTCAAATCAAAATAGAGTGGGTAAAGAATTGCACCTGACGCTCTGACCCGAGCGTGAATTTTTAAATTGCTACTCATGGAAAACTATTCTTCACCCAAATACATAGTCGCACCGCGGTTTCCTTCCTCTTATTCTGTTAAAATTTTATATGTAACTGCGGTATGTATAATTCGTTAATATTTAAATGCCAGGTAAAATGTCGTCAAAGTGGTTGATAATTATGACACTATTGCTGTCATCCTATATATGATTTTTTATATTTCATTTTGTGTCGATAATTTTTGACTTTCTAGTTTTCATCATATTTTTGTGCCTAAAATTTTCTAAGAATGCTATTTTGGCCCCACTAGCAAATTAAACGGTGTTCTATTCACGCTGTCCATGAACACGTGTCCAAGTAAAAGCCCCATTCCGCGCACTAATAACTGGAAGGCCCCTGCACCCATCTAATGATGCCTTCTTCGTCATTGTTTTATATTTTTCTTTTTATTTGCGGGCACACCTTTTTCTTTTTCCTTTGTTACTTTTTGTTCTCTTTTTAGTTCTTACAGCTTCATGTTGCTTTATATCATTTTTTTTTTATTTTCCTATTTTTCCTTGCGCGTTTCTTCACTGTTTGGAGACCGTTAGGCGTTTGATTTAGATAGCTTTGGACCGGAAATACCTCCTCAGCGCTTCTCAGCTTCTGGAACAGTCAATGCCCCTTCGGCTGTTTCTTTTGACTGGCCGAAGAAGAAACTAGAGTACGAGTATATCAAAATAAATAACCCTCCATATAAAAATAGTTTGGTTTTGCATGCCATATCCTATCCAAAGGGGAGGCTTAGGATTCCGAGATCATTTTATTTACTTAGGCGTTGGCCTGGTCCCACGTTGAAATACGCGGAACACGTGATTTATTCTGCTCGTCACGACCCGAGGTCCAACCTATTCAATCCTCGGTTTATCAGTGAAATGACAAAGAAACTAGGTGAGTGAACATTTCAATGTGCTGCTCGTTCAAAAGACAACGAGTCTGTCCCCGTTTTGTCTGTTTAACATTTGATCGATCATAGGAATTCGGGATGGTGCAAGGAGGAAGAGGAGTACCAAAAAAACCATATTTTTTAATATAAGGTACTGTTACCTACTTGTAAGTAGTTTAGTTATTAGATTTGATATTTTATGAAATAAGTTAATAATTAAGTCTAACTTGTATGATTATTTTTACTTCAAAATTTAGTTAGAGCTAGTTATAAGAGAATGATCGCGTTTTCTTCTATGATCCAACTTGATCTGCTTGATTTCGTCTATTTGATTGTATTCATTCTATATTTTAGTACTTTCATGTGTTTCTCTGAAAAAAAAAATACTTTCATGTGTTGGTTTCTTATATTTGAATGTACGTATTTTTCTATAATCATTTAGCATCCCTTGCATATAAACATTTATCACAATTATACTCTCTTTTTTGATGGCGTGGTATGACTAGGTAGCTAATATTTATTGCTCACTCATACAAATGTATATAAAGAATTACTTGGGTAGTCGAATCAGGAAAGCTCATTAGAAGATCTATAAACTTCGTCCCAAGAGGGTCATGCGCTATATATGATTTGTTTTCGTTATGAACCTGCTCGAAAGTATAATATTGGAAACTCACTTGTCAAATGGAAAAACGGCATATACTAATAACTCTTCATTTCATGAGCGAAAATGTATTGCATTAGTATGGGTCTGATTTCAGCCTGATTTGTATAAGATTCTGGCTGTTATCAATGGTATGGGCTAACAGCATGAGCTGGTCTAGCAAGACCACAATTAGTAGAGGTTGGGAATAAATGCTCACGAAAAAGGAGAACTTCCAAAACAAAAAACAAAAGTCTGCCTTGGAATGAAGAAAGGAGATCGACCATTTCTATTGGATTTGAATCAGTGTTTTGTAGGCCTACTTTGGCACACTATTTAACCCAATTCACAAATTCAAATATGATCGAATAGACTAATTTCATTTGGGTTGGTCAGAAACAGAAGAACTTGACATCTAATGTCAGACCAACTGTAGAATCTTGCAGATGGACAAATTGTATGGTTGTCTGCCTATTTTCTACAAGTGAAATTTAATAGAGGTTTTCTTTTATCATTTAGCATGTGCCTTGTAGTGAAACAAAAAATCACTTGCCACTTGCGATGGCCCAGTTTTCTTCTTGACTGCTCTAATTATGAACATATGTTTGTGCAGGCTCGCAAGGAATCTTACATAAGGCGCAATACGTTCGGACATGGAAGAAGAGTTGCAAGCAAGTCCAGAGATACCAATAATGAAGGTATTTGAAAAGATGAGCAATGCTTATCCGACCAAGGTTGCTATTTGTTATGAGATACCAAAAATTGTATGCAACATATGTTTGTTACATGGACTGATTCTTTTGTTTACTGGTATTCATGCAACCTTTGGTCCGATCACCTTATAATTAACTGTTAGTTTCATGAGTAAGATACTATTGTCATTTTGCTTTTTGGTAGGGCTATGCCCAAGCACTTTGGAACTTGTTATTGTAAATTTCTAGATTCAAATGCTTTTAAGACTACTAAGGTATTTTTGTCTAAATGTTCCGCTTCGTATTTGTATTCTTTTGGTACTTCCTTACCAGCTGTTAGGAAAGGACAAAATTCAACAGAACACACATAATTTTCCTTTATGTGGTGCTTGAAGCTCTTTTTCTTTGAAAATCTTATTGCAGATTTCTGATGGGAACTTGAATCAAGATCCAAAAGGAGGAAAAAAAGAGGAGGAAGAAACGGCCTTGGAGGGAGAATTTATAAAAGTGGACAGGGAATCCTTCGATGTAAAGGATATTTCACTTACTTCTGAACAGCCACCTCCTATAGACGAGAAGTCTTCCAACAATGAACAAAGCTCAAACAATTCATTCTTGAGTAGAGAAGTTCTTGAAGCGCAAGAGAAGGTAAAAGAACTTGAGCTTGAATTGGAAAGAGTAGCCGGGGCTCTGAAGCATTCTGAATCAGAGAATTCCCAGCTGAAGGATGAAGTCTCCATTACAAAGGAGAAGTTGGAAGAAAGTGGAAAGAAATATGAAGAACTCGAAGTTAATCACAAGAAAGTGCAGCAGAAGATCGTGGAAGCTGAGGAGAGATACAACCAACGGATTAATGACTTGCAAGAGGCATTGCATGCTCAAGAAGCAAAGCATGAGGAGTTGGCCAATGTGAAGGTAGCATTTGACAATCTTAGCCTTGAGCTTGAGGGATCAAGAAATAAATGGCAGGAGCTAGAGCAAGAGCTGCAAACTTCAGCAGGCGAGGCACGCAAGTTTGAGGAATTGCATAAACAAAGTGGTTCACATGCTGAATCTGAGACAAAAAGGGCCTTGGAGTTTGAAAGGTTGCTTGAACTTGCGAAGCTTAGTGCAAAAGAAATGGAAGATCAGATGGCCTCTCTACAGGAAGAACTCAAGGGCCTTTATGAGATGATTGCTGACAAGCAGAAGGTTGAGGAAGCACTCAACAGTACCGCAGCTGAGCTTTCTGAAGTTCGTGGAGAGTTGGAGCTTTCAAAATCACAGTTGGTTGAAATGGAGCAGAAGCTTGCTTCAAACGAAGCTCGTATGCATGAACTGACCCAAGAACTAGATATTAGAAAGGCTTCAGAATTTCGTGTAAAGGAGGACATGTCAACACTTGAGAATTTGTTCTTGTCAACAAAAGAAGATCTTCAAACTAGGTCGTCTGAGTTGGAAGACGTCAAATTGAAGCTGCAGGAGGAATTGCATTCAAAGGAATTGTTAGAAGCCGAGCTAAAAGATCAGGTAGCAAAGTTTTCAACTGTACAGGATGAACTGCACATAGTAATCAAAGATAAAGAAGCTCTTGAAGCTGCTTTGGAGGATTTAAACAGTAATGCTATTCAGATGAAGGAACTATGCAATGATCTGGAGACGAAGTTGCAGTTATCAGATGAGAACTTCTGTAAAGTGGATTCTCTCCTCTCTCAAGCTCTGGCAAACAATGCTGAGCTGGAGCAGAAGTTAAAATCTCTAGAAGAGCTCCATCACGAATCTGGGTATGCAGCAACCACTGCCCAACAAAAGAATCTTGAGCTGGAAACCATAGTACAGGCCTCAAATGCAGCATCAGAAGCTGCTAGATCACAATTGCAAGAGCTTGAGGCACGATTTATTACTGCAGAACAGAGAAATATAGAACTAGAGCAACTTATCAATCTGCTAGAGGTTAAAAGCAATGAAGCTCAAAGAGAACTCGTAGAGTTCTCTGAGAAAATTACTGTTCTTAGTGAAACACTGAGAGAGGTTGAGGAAGAAAAGAAGCAACTGAGTGGCCAAATACAAGTATATGAGGATAAGATAGCTCAGATGGAATCTGACCTGAATCAATCGTCTTCTCGTAATTCTGAGTTGGAGTTGGAACTGAAGGCTGTTTCAGAAAAATGCACTGAGCATGAGGGTCGAGCTAATACGAC
Source organism: Diospyros lotus (assembly GCF_014633365.1). NCBI lineage: Eukaryota > Viridiplantae > Streptophyta > Magnoliopsida > Ericales > Ebenaceae > Diospyros > Diospyros lotus. The sequence goes on along the minus strand of NC_068352.1, from coordinate 658,728 downwards.
ACATCAACGTAGCCTTGAACTAGAAGATTTAGTCCAGAAGTCCCATTTGAAAGTAGAGGGTGCTGGCAAAAGGGTAAGTGATCTGGAACTGTTGCTTGAAACAGAGAAATACAAAATCCAGGAGCTTGAAGAGCAAATAAGCTTGTTAGAAAAAAAATGTGGAGATGCAGAAGCAGAGTCAAAGAAATACTTTGATAAGATATCTGAGCTTGAACCAGAACTCGAGAAATTTCAATCGCAAGCATCAAGCCTTGAGGCTGCCCTGCTAAACGCCAATGACAAGGAAAGAGAATTAATTGATTCCTTGAATATTGTGAGAGATGAGAAGAAAAATATAGAAGATGCATTTAAAAGTTCCAGTGAAAAGCATGCAGAAGCGGAAACTCTCCTTGAAGTCCTACGGAGTGAATTGAGTCTAACACAACAGAAATTCGAAATCATGGAAAATGATCTTAAAGATACACAGACGAGAGAAAGTGAAGTTGTTGAGAAGCTCAAGTCTGCTGAGGAGCAACTAGAGCATCAAAGTGGAGTATTAGAGCAAACTACGGCAAGAAAATCAGAGCTCCAAACATTACATGAGTCTTTAATCAGGGATACAGAGCTAAAACTCCAGGAAGCAAGTGCAAACCTCTCCAGCAAAGATTCAGAGGCTAACTCACTGTATGAGAAAATAAAAATTCTTGAAAGTCAGGCGAAGGTTTTCGAAGAGCAGATAGCTGAAGCAGCCGAAAGATCTGCGTTTCTGAAGGAAGAATTGGATCAGATTTCGACCAAATTATCTTCTTCTGAGACATTGAACGAAGAACTCAAAAGAAAACTTTCAGAGGAAGAGAATAAAGCTGCACAGTTTTCTTCAGAGAATGAACTGCTAGTTGAGACCAATGCGCAGCTAAAAAGCAAGATTAATGACCTTGAAGAATCACTAAATCTTTTTCATGCTGAGAAGGAAGGCACTGCTCAGCAACTTGCTGCTTACATGAGTAAGGTTGCTGAATTAACAGATCACCACTCAAAAGCATCTGAACTCCAGTTAGCAGCTGAAGCCCGGGTTTCAGAGACTCAAAGAGAGTTAGAAGGGACAATTCAGAAATTTAGTCAGAGAGATTTAGAAGCTAGAGACCTAAACGAAAAGCTAGACGCACTCCAAGAGCAAATAAAGATGCACGAAGAACAGGCGCGCGAGGCTTCTGGTGTCGCAGAAACTCAAAAAATTGAGCTGGAACAGACCCGGTTGAAATTGGAGGGTCTGGAAATCATCATTGAGGAGATGCAAAGGAAGGAAGGTCAACTTGAAAAGGAGAGAGAACAGCTAGCTGAGTCAAATTCAAACCTTACTCAGGAACTAGCCAGGATTGCATCCGAACTAAATGATCTACGATCTAAACTGGCTGCAGCAGCAAGTGAGAAGGATGAAGCTGTAGAACAGCTTAACTCGTCAAAGAAACTGATAGAAGATTTAAAAGAGCAGCTTGCGCTTGAGAGACAGACGCTACAGTCCCAGGTATTTTTTTTGTCTTTTGACAACATTATTATTATCATTGTCTTTCCTTTTGTTTACTTTTATTTTAGTTATTTTATTTGTTTGAATAATTATTCTTTGATTTTTTTTTTTAATTCCCGTTAACAGAAAGAAGCCGAGTCTCAAAGAGATTTGGGAAGGGAAGCTGCTGTAAAGTCTTCCTTGGAAGAGCTTGAAGCTAAGGACAAAATGGTCGTGCTCTTGCAAAACCAAGTGAAAGAACTTGAGCACAAATTGCAGCTCGCTGATGCTAAATCCAAAGAAAAGGTTTGCTTTCTCCCAATTACTGCTCCTAGAGATAACATATATATGCCTGCATGCCCATGCTGATTCACTTGCCTCAATGTACATATATAATTATAAGCATGCACTGAGACATAACATGTTGCAGGAAGGACACGGTGAAGCAAAGGACGAAGGAGTGGAGATCAAATCCAGGGACATGGGATCGACAATTTCAACGCCATCAAAACGCAAGAGCAAGAAAAAGCTGGAATCCACATCTACACAGCCACAGCCACCACCAGCGTCCTTGGAGATTCAAACCACCGAGTCCTCTCCTCTCGCGACCTTTAAAGTCATTTTAGCCGTGGGGCTGGTGTCCGTGATCATCGGTATAATTCTTGGCAAAAAGTATTAGTTTTGTTAGTTACGGCTTTCCATGCTTTTTCGGTTTTGGCTCCTCCATTTACATTCTGCCATTTCTTCTTTTTGTTCATCTTTTTGAATTTCTCAAGAGAGGAGGAGTGGGGAAGGAGCGTTTATTTATTGTAGTTTTGTTTATGCAAGCAGAATGGGAATTTTCTCTTCTTCTTTTTTTTTTTCTTTTGTTGGGGTGGGTTGGTTGGTTGGTATGTTTTCAGAGTCGGGGGGGTGGGTGGGTGGGTGGGTTGCTTGAAGTTGGTAAGGGAATTGGTTTTTCATTGCTATCCTTTACCTGTATGCAGAGCGAGAAACAGTTCTTTTTTTCATGTCATGTGTATTTATTTATTTATAGTGTTTGATTTATTACCTCCAATAAGTGTGTGTCGTGCTTCACTCAGGGAGAATGGCAATTTGAGCTAAGAAATATCTCTTTTTGGCTTTACCTTACTCACCTCCAATCCTATTGGGACAGCCGTAGGCGCATATAATACAAGGATAAGGTTTTTCCATTTATTTATTTTTTATTTTTGAGCTAATTCTCAATAACATCACTCGCTGGTTACTTGTCTCTGTTCCAATTATAGAATTAATGACAAACAAAGAATCAAAATCACAAAATTTGTAGTCAGCAATATTGAAAATTTTCCCTTACAACTCATTTGGTATCTAAATTTTAAATAGCGCTGGAATAAAATTAATGACTGAATGACAAAATTAAATAATAATAATAATAAGTCTCATAATTTAATTTAAAAAAGAGAGATATAACATAGAATTAGACCAATTCTATGTTTTGACATGTCAACTTGTGAATGGGATATGGGAAATTTCAACCCCCACAGTTCACACACCACAAAAAAAAAAAAAAAAGTTCACGACACGGTTAGGCTCCCATGGGAACGGGTGGGGTTTCAATTTGAATGGTTAACCATAGTAGTATAATAACACTACACTACATAAATAGAAATTTTATTTTATATATATAAAGGCAGGCTTCATCACAGACATTTTTAATTTCATCATAATAGTAAGTTAGGGGAGCAATACATACAAAACAAAGTGTGCCTGCCTGCCACTCAGACTTGAACCAAAAGGCTCTTCTTCTTCATCATCGTAAAAGAGTAAAACTTTCCTTACTCAAAGTAATAGTGCTTGTCCACTGCCTCCGAGACATGCCAAGTGCAGCTCAATCCTTTCGGGAACTCCACCAAGTCGCCCGCACCAATCTCAACCGCCTCCTTCGACCCATCCGGATAGACCTTCACCTTTCCCTTCAGCAGATAGCATACCTCCTTGCTAGAGTATGTCCATGGGAACTTGCTCGGCGGGCATCCCCACCTATATTATTATTCAGTCCACAAAACATCATAAAGATGCCCAATACACAAGAAGAAGCAACACACCATATCTCTGATTTAAGCTTCCTTTACTTGACTTTACCATGTAGGATAGAAAGGATATTTACTCGTCACATAACCGTGGCTACACATCTATCTATATGCATCCAACAAAGTTTGACTGGTCAAATCTATATTTTTGTCATTTACTTTCACGTTTCATTATTCCGATTACATCTCCTATATCTGTATTTTCGAGTTAATTTAACCCCTATACATTGACTTTTTTTTCGTGTGATAATCTAAATTTTTCATTATTTTGTTTATACCCATAAACATGCATTTTCGAATCAATTTAATTTATGTACTTTGACATGATCAAAGTATAACATGTACCTTGTCATCTCATTCTACTTTTTTTTTTTTTTTTTACACATGAAAGAACAAGGATTAAATTAAGTCAAAAATTCAAATCCATTAGTGTAATCGAAATAACGAAAAATTTAAGTTGTCATACGAAAAAAATGTCAAAATACAAAGATTATATTGACTCGAAAATCAAATTCAAAGATGTAATCGAAATAATAAAAAGTTCAGATACGCACATGAAAAAAAACGTGAAAGTACAATAACAAGAAAAATGTGGATTTGGCCAAGTTTGACATGTTAAGAGGCACCAAATGGTTAATATATGAATATAAATTTACATGTAGCATGTTCAATTTAACTTTGAATTGTAAGGACCATCTAGTTAGTAAGGGAATGTCCAGCATACTATGTTTTCTTTCTAAGGATTTAACTCAATAAATATAACTCCCGGTTCAACACACTGATCTATGCCACAGTAACAGGGGGACCAATTACATGAATAATCAACCAAATTGAACTTGTTTGGAAGAGGAGCATGTTTTGCAGATATTAGCTAAGTAGCCTGCATCAGAGACAGTTCTGAGCTAATTGATCCCACAGTAGTACTAGTAATAGTAATTCAGATAATCACCTACTAACTGCAAAAACTAAATCCCGATTGAGTATATTGCAATACAAAAACATGGGTTGATCCTAGCAAAAAATAAAAAATAAATAGCATGGGTCGATCAATATACCTTCATGCTACAACGACCCGCAATTAGAAAACAAAATCATTTTTCCCTGATGTCAATAATAGTAACTACTAACTATAAAAACTAAATCCTGATTTATATTGCATTAGAAAAACATGGGTTGATCCTAGCAAAAAATAACAAATAAATAACATACGTTGATCAATATACCTTCATGCTACGACGACCCGCAGTTAGAAAACAAAATCATTTTTCCCTGACGTCAATAATAATAACTACTAACTATAAAAACTAAATCCTGATTGAGTATATTGCAATACAAAAACAGGGGTTGATGCTAGCAAAAAAATAAAATAAATAACACAGGTCGATCAATATACCTTCATGCTACAACAACCCACAATTAGAAAATGAAACCATTTTTCCCTCATGCCAATAATAGTAATTAAAAGAATAAGCTTCCTAAACCATAGGGTAAAAGGTAAGATATCCTGTTGTATTAAAGGGAACAAAAAACAGATAGAAGTAACATGTTGATGACCAAAGCTTCAGTTTGTTGAGTTAAGCTCCAGAAATTCTAATCATCCGAGCTATGACCTCTTGAAATGGACAAAACACTTATCAAAAGAGTAACAATAACAGCAATAAAGTCATTTTCATTGCAAATAACTGTCGCCCTAATATTGGTTTCATGTGCAGATACTATCTTATTCTCAACCCAAATTCACTCACCAAACCATTATCTCAACTTGCTCATCTATTGAGGTCAGTATAGAAATTTTGCAAACATCTGTTTCCCCCAAATCTACAATTAAAAATCACTAGAAAGAACACAATCCAAGCACCATTCCGGAATCAGATAAACTCAAGAGCATTTGCTGAACAGGTTTTGAGAACTATTCTGATACAGCCCAAGACTTGGTCAAGTCTGTTTAGTTGCTTTAGTGGGTTAGATATTCTCCTATTTTCTAGCTTAGTGGGGTCATGTACAGGTGTGTCTAATAGCAAGACTTGATCAATTCTGTTTAGTTGCTTTAGTGGGTTAGATATTCTCCTATTTTCTAGCTTAGTAGAATCATGTGCAGGTCTATATAATAGCAAGACTTGATTAAGTCTGTTTAGTTGCTTTAGTGGGTTAGATATTCTACTATTTTCTAACTTAGTAGAGTCGTGTACAAGTCTATATAAAGCAAGACTTGGTCAAGTCTGTTTAGTGGATTAGATATTCTTCTATTTTCTAGCTTAGTGGAGTTATGTACAGGTTTATATAAGAGACATCTTGAATTTGTATTGTTTATGTTGGTTAATAAGAATTATCTCATTCCCTCTATTTGTCCTATTTTCTCTCTAAATTCTTTGCTTACAAATTTTAAATCCAAATTCTTCTATTATTTGGTATCAAAGTGTGGTTCCAACCATGGACACTTGCGGCAAAACCAATGCTAAATTTCGTAATGAAGTTCACAAAATCTTGGCCCGACACAAGTCAAGCATCGACTATATTCACGCTACTTTGCAAACGGTGTTAACCAAGCTTCCAGCTTTCTAACACTCATCAAGCCCAACCACTCGCTAACCTAAAACCAACCCCTTTGTAGTTGAAGGTTCTTCTCCACCAAACAACACCAACGATCGCCCCCATCAACACCTCAAATTGTCATTCTCAAAATTGAACGGAAAAGACCCAACTGGCTAGATCTATAAGACAGAGCAATACTTTGATTTCCAGAATATTGAACCTACCCAACAAGTTCAGCTAGCCTCTTTTCATTTAGAAGGTATTGCATTACAGTGGCACGAGTGGTTGACAAAATTTTGTGGTCCATTTACATGGGAAGAATTCACCAAAGTTGTATTGCTCCATTTTGGCCCAACCGATTACGAAGATCCGTCAGAAGCCTTGACTTGCCTTAAACATACTTTAACAGTGGCAAATTATTAGGAAGCCTTCAAGAAACTCTCCCACCAGGTAGATGGCCTGCCTGAAAATTTTTTAATTGGTTGCTTTGTAGCAAGACTCCGAGATGACATCCTCTTAGACGTAAAAATCAAACAACCCAGGACCTTGGTAGAGACAATAGGAGTCGCTAATCGAGGAACGGAATCAACTACAAAAGATCCCAAGCCAACCACTTCACGCACAACCAAAATCAAGACCCAACAATTCCGCTAGAGTTTGGGGCACCCCGCTCGCACTTAAGACCGGCACCAGCGCCATTAATAATGCTAGTCCCTTCAAAGGAATTACGAGCCAAGAAGTCTGAAAGCATAGGGAAAATAGCCTATGATATTACTATGATGAAAAATTCCTTCCCAAACATCAGTGTCAACGACCCCAGTTTTTCATGCTTGAAGACATACCCGACTTCATCCTTACGAACAAAGACAATCTAAGTGGGGGGAGAGGGAAATGATACTTGCAACAGCCATGTGGCCCAGCAAGACTTGGTCAAGTTTGTTTAATTGTTTTAGTTGCTTTAGTGGGTTAGATATTCTACTATTTTCTAGCTCAGCGAAGTCATATACAGGTCTATATAAAAGCAAGACTTGGTCAAGTCTGTTTAGTTGTTTTAGTTGATTTAGTGGATTAGATATTCTCCTATTTTCTAGCTTAGTGGAGTCATGTACAAATTCAAGAGACCAAGTCTCAACTAAACAAACTTGACCAAGTCTTGCTAGGTCGCATGGCTATTGCACGTATCATCCCCCCCACCCCCCAACTCAAATTATCCTTGTCCACAAGGATGAAGTCGAGGATGTCTTTAAGCATGAAAAACTGGAGTCATTGACACCGATGTTCGAGAAAGAATTTCTCATCACAGTAGTAGCATAAACCCTTTTCCCTACGTTCTCAGACTTCTTGGCTCGTAATTCCTTTGAATGGACTAGCATTATTAATGGCGTTGGTGCTACTCTTAAGCGTGGGTGGGGGGCCCAAAACTCTAGCAGAACTATTGGGTCCTAATTTTGGTTGTGTGTGAAGTGGTTGGCTTGGTATCTTTTGTAGTTGATTTCGTTCCTCAATTAGCCAAGCAACTCCTATTATCTCTGCCAAGGTCTTGGGTTGTTTGATTTTTACATCTAAGCGAATATCATCTCGAAGTCTTGCCACAAAGCAACCAATTAGAAAATTTCCAGGCAAGCTATCTACTTGGTAGGAGAGTTTCTCGAAGGCTTCCTAATATCAGCCATTGTTGAAGTTTGTTTAAGGGGAGTCAAGGCTTCTAAGGTATCTTCGCAATCGGTTGGGCTAAAACGGAGTAATACAGCTTTGGTGAATTCTTCTCATGTCAGTGGACCATAGAATTTTGTCAACCACCTATGCCACTATAATGCAATACCTTCTCAATACTTTGGAAATCAAAGTATTGCTTTGCCTCCTAGCCAGTTGGGTCTTCGCCGTTCAATTTTGAGAATGACAATTTGAGGTGTTGATGGGGGTAGTCATTGGTGTTGTTTGAGCTGCAAAGGGGTTGGTTTCAAGTTGGCGAGTGGTTGGGCTTGATGAGTGTCGGAGAGCTAGAAGCTCGATTAACACCGTTTGTAAAGTAGCGTGAAAATGGTCGATGCTTGACTCGTGTCAGGCCAAGATTTTGTGAACTTCATTACAAAATTCAGCATTGATTTTGCCACGAGTGTCCATGGTCGAAACCGCGCTTTAATACCAAATGATAGAAGAATTTGGGTTTAGAATTTGTAAGCATAGAATTTAGAGATAAAATAGGACAAATAGAGGGAATGAGATCATTCTTATTAACCAACATAAACAATACAAATTCAAGATGGCTCTTATATAAACCTGTACATGACTCCACTAAGCTAGAAAATAGAAGAATATCTAACCCACTAAAGCAACTAAAACAATTAAACATACTTGACCAAGTCTTGCTGGGTCGCATGGCTCTTTAGCGTATCATATTCCTGGAAAATTGATCCCAAAACATCTCAAGTTCAATGTGCAGCAAGGCAACTTTTCAATTCTTTCAAAAACGATAATCATGTCAGAACAAGAACTAGACACACGCAACTCAACGCGGTTTGAGAAGCTTTGATAATTTAAATTCTGTTGAAAATACAGACACCATAACTATAAAGCCCTGCGGGAGAGACAGACGCGCCTAGTACGTTCGGGATCTGGAGCATTCGAGCAACAAATTAACATCCAATCGAACATATATAAGCCCGTATACATACATACATATATATATATATATAGAGAGAGAGAGAGAGAGAGGGAGAGAGAGAGAGATATAAGTACTTACTTGGGCCAATTTCGGACACCGAGTTCGGTGAGCTTGGATTCGGGAGGGTTTCTGTGAACCTTCACTCCCAGCTTCTCAGTGATCGTGCTCATGCTTTCCCCCGCCGCTCTGACGACCGGTCTCCTCCTCGCTCTCCTCTCGCTGATGCGCTCGTAGTCGAGGGTCAAGACCCTAGTTGACCATACCGGATAAGAAGAAAGGAAGTCCGAGGAAGGAAGACGAAGAAGAAGAAGAAGAGGAAGGGCTTTATTTGGGGAGTGTTTGGGTACGGAGTTAGGGCTGTAACAGTGGGGAATAGTAGAACCAACGCCAAGCAGAGACGCCATGGGATTGGGAACGAAAGAATAAACCAGCCGCCTTGCGTTAAGGGAAAGGAAAGAGGAAGGGATTCGGTCCAATCCAATCCCATTCCTATTATGGGCCACTCATTTCTCTTCATTTTCTCTTCCACCCTTTTTATTTATATTTTAATTTTAATTTTAATTTGAATAAAAAAATTAAATTCAATTTAAGAATAAATAAGTTTGATTTCATTTTTTATCCGTATTGGTCTAATTCTAATTTCGAACTAAAAATTAAATAAATGCAATAATATATTATGTATATGTAATGTATATATATATATACACTCTTATATATACACTCTTATACATTAATCAGATCGGTTCAATTTTTGATTTAAATATTTTATTAATTTCAATTTTATCAAGTCGAGATCAATTAAAAACGCTTTCTCTTTCTTTCTTTTCTATTTTTGGTAACAAAAAATTAAAAATTATACATTTAACAGGGATACGAATTTTAAATGTAAGATTGTTTTGAAATTAAATAATACTTATGAGCGAAGAAAGTATGTCGAGCAGCTATTCCTAAAATTAGGTTAACTAGACTAATTTAAGCATCTTACTTGCATTACATGAAAGTATTATCGAAAGAATTGACATTACTTATAATAAGTTTTAGTTAAAAGTCTCACTAACTCTTTTAATTCTTAAATTACGGGTGGCAAAGGGATTAGTCTCCAAATGAGAGGGTGAGACTACTCGTCCATATCGGAATTAACTCATTTTCTTTTAAACATGACAATAATTTAATGCAATTGTGAATGAGCTATTGCTTGTGAATATTGTTTTTTTTTTATTTTTTATCTATAGTTTTTATCTTTGTTTCCATTTTTCCATTTCAACATAAAGTTAGAGAAAAATGAAAAATGAGTTTATTTATTTCAAATATAAGACCAAATTTTGACTTTAGAAAATGAGAGAATGTGTTGAAAATCATATTATTTTTTATTTGAAAGTCTCAACCAACGTCTTTTCAAATAAACGAAGAGAGAAACTTCGAACTATAGTGATGACGTTCCGACGATAGCTTCAAAGGAGATGACAAGTTGGAGAGAATAGCTCAGAAATGAATGGTTGTGAAAACACAAACAAGATGAATGAAAGAGACTTGTTGTGAATTTAGAAAAAAAAAAGCAAAAGAGAAACAATATTGTCGACAAGATTCGAAGCGGGGGATCAAATTAGACAAGCATGTTTTTATCAAGAAATAAGTGAAAAACAACGAAAATGTCATAAAATAAATGAGCAGAGAACATCTGTAAAATATTTTTCTAAAATTTAATATAATTTTAGAAAAAAATTATATTAAATTTATAATTAAAAAATCATCTTGGACACAATTTTTAATTTTTTATATCTATAAAGATATTTTACGAAAACCACTATAGTTTTTTTACAAATAAACATGTCATAATGTTTGGTAAATATTTAAGTTGATGCAAATTAAGATAGCAAAATAACTAAAAACAATATAAAATTAATCATAAATATTATATATATAATATAATAAAAAAAAATAAAGGATATGAAATGAAATAAAATTTGTGTAGAATATTTTATAATAAAGACAAAATTGGTCTTTAAAAAATTTTTAATTCCACATTCAAGAGTCTTAAACTCACTAGCAGGATTTTAGTGAGGTTGAGTTTAAGACACACAATTCACTTAATTCAACCAATTTTGACCAATTCTTAATTTACCAAACATCTAATTAAAGTGTCAAATATTAATTAAAGTCAACTCAACTATAAGCTCAAAACCAAACACCCCCTCGTTAATTTGATTAAAAAGCCACCTTTCATGCTATCAATTTCCACCTCTAATTTAGGTCTAGGAAATTGTGGAATAGCCTCTATACGTGCGTGACACGATTAATTCTCAGGTAACAAATTACATCCAATAATGCAGATTTGAATCATGGTAGTTGCAATATAGGAGTTTCACCCTCCTATGAAGGTGGCTCTTTGTGGGCACCATACACTGTATCTCCTACCTGGTATGTTGCCGTATTCCGTCATTAACCCATGTTACGTGTATGGGACAGTGTGTGGAGGCCCTTAAGGTAATAAATTTTACCTTTTGCACCCAAAGAAAGTGTGGAATAACTCAATAGATGGTTAAGTATGAATTTTGGTACATTATATATTCTATTTATAATCCAATTTTGTATTTTAATATCACGAAACTCTGTTAATAAATGTATTTTTATTATTTATATATGTGTAACACGGAATATATTTTTAATATTCCAATTATATACCTATATATATAATTGATTTACTTAATGAATGAGACAAAAAAAATATAAAAATATCATTCTTAATCTTATCCTATTAAATTTTTGTAAGAAATCTTCAAACCCAATGAATAGATATTGATCTTAATCTCATAAGTAAAATACAATAAGATAATATATATAAATCTTATGCCCACCTTATTTGATTAAAAATCCCTTTAAAGAATCCCAATTATATACCCTAAACTACTACATCAAGTAGGGTAGATCCCATCACCATAAGGAGAGGTGAGGTGAGGAGGGCCATTATCATCATCATCATCATCATTATTATTATTATTATTATTTATAAAAATGTTATTTAGACATAGAATATTAATATTTGGTGTGACATTTGATAATAACATATTATATTATATTATTATTAAAAATCATGCAAAATACTATTAGAAAGTGTTCAAATTAAAAAATAGACATTTTGCAATATTCAAAAGAATTAAATTATGTTATATGAAAGAAAAGGAGGACCCTTTGCCTCTTCAGCACCTATTATTAGAGAAGAGAGAGAGAGAGAGAGAGAGAGAGAGAGCCCCGATTGCAATGTCAAGCCGACTGGCATTTCCAAAATGGACGGCTGAAAACGACGGAGTAAACTAATCGGACGGCTGCCAGGCGGAGGCGGTCAACAGCGACAGATCCTTCCAGCCCAGCTTCAAACACCCGTTTTCCTCCACCAGAGTGTAGCCTCTCCACGGGAACATCCCCAGCAACAAGCTCGCCTGGGCCGCCGGGTTGCCCGCCAGCGACACGGGTCGGAACCCGATCCGACGGAGCTCCTCTCCCCACCGCTCCACCTTCACCTCGCCGGTGCGCTTCGGGCCCCCGACGGCGACGATGTTCTTGATCTCGCTCCCGAACAGCTGCTGCTCCACCTGGTGCCTCTCTACGCTGTCCGCACCAAGTCCGTCCCCCAGCGCGTCGAACAGCGCGGAGTAGTAATGCAGCGCCTCGACGAACCGCCCGAGGAAGTTGCCCCTGTGGCTCAGATCTTGCTCCACGATGGTGATCAGCTTCGGCCGGAGAAGAGTCAGCAGTCTCAGCGTCCCCAAGTCGCTCCCAGTGATGTCGTACAGGCAGTGGTGCATCCAGTGCACCACCGTGGCGTCGCCCGGCCGGACCACGAGTTGACTCAGGTCGGTTATGTTGCCGACCTTGCCTTCCAGCGGGTGGAACTCGAACGGCAGGCCGAGGGAGCTCGCGAAGTCGGCGAGGCGACGGCCGGTGGCTTCGAGCAGCTCAATCGACGATCCGACGCCGGTGATTCGCATTGATCTGAGTTTCTTGGACCGGGAGGCGAGGATGTGGAACAGCCCCGGCCATTGGAGCCCTTGCATTATGTCGAGGTCGATGACGTGGACGCAATCCTCTCCTTCGAGCGCCTGGAAGATGACCTGATTGGCGGTGAAGTGCGAGAATTTGATGAGCGGACTGATGGAATTGTAGGACTGGAGAGCGTTGCAGATCTTCTGGCTGTGGGCAAGGGTTAGGGCTTTGATGTTGAGCGGAGAGTAGGTGCCAAGGCACGAGCTGATGACTCGCGCCTGCAGAGCTTCGGCGAAGTACGCCGCGACGCGCTCCGGCGAGGACCCGAACGGCGACGAGAGCTCCCAGATTTCCGGCAACAGATCGCTGGCTTCGTCGAGGTTGTCCACGGCGATGTACTCGGCACATTGCAGCAGAAGGCCTAAAAGCCGCAGACCGGAGGACTCGCTGTCGACCAGCGCTTCGTCCTGGTCGGCGGCGCCGGTCTTCTCGCCGGAAATAGACGCCTCCGCGGACAAATTCACGCGCTTCCGGGACGAGTCCTCGTCGTGGTCGCCGGAGGACTCTCCACGGTCGACGCTGCGCTTGGCTCTCATGGAGGAAGAATTACTAGCCGCAGGGTGGTTGTTGGTGGTGGTGGTGGTGTTGGAATTGATGGGGGACTGAGGCACCAGACTCTGAAGCATGATCACCGAATTCCTGAATCTCACGCCCCACCCAGATCAGAGAGGAAAAGAATCGAAGGTCCAAGTACCTTTCCCGAAACCGTTCGAGTGAAAATTGACAAATCTGCCGCGACGAGACAACCAAGTTTGCGCAGACAGTTGCAGTGGAGAGAGAGAGGGAGAGGGGTTAGAGAAGAGAAGATAAGACCACCCAACCCTGCTTGCTGTCAGAGACGCACCACCATGGAATCGAATTCAGTGGAAAGAGACGGAGAGAAAGAGAAAGAGAGAGATAAAAGGTTTGGGGCTTTTTGGAGGTATCGACATCTCTCTCTCTCCCTCTCTCTGTTCGTCCGTCTTCACGAGTCTGGTTCTTGTGACCACTGTTTTGCCAAATATTTACATTTTTATATTATATATATATAATATTATATTTATAGATAAATTTAATAAATAATCCTTGATGTGACATATACAATTTTATAATAATTATATCTAAAATTATTACTAACTTTACATACAATTATTATAAATTTATATATGTCATGTCTATTCATATGTATTTTAAAAAATATATATATAATAAATATGTTTTATTTAAAAGATTAGATATTTTTTTGATATCAAAATAATAATTAACATTATTATGATATTCAATTGAAATTAACTATATTGTATTTTTAAATAATTATAGGTGTATCATTGGGAAAAGTTTATTAAAAAATTGAAAAAATTTCAAAGACTAAAATAATGTTTTAGATTAAAAATATATAATTTTCTTTTGTTCCAAAAAAAGTTTCGAATAAAGTACAAACAAGATAATTCTGATTTTCAAAAATTCTCTTAAAAGTTTTACGAAAATGATAAGTATTATCTATAAATGTTATACGCTATTCTCACATCACTTCTTATGGGGCCAAGTTCAGTCCAATGGGTTGACCCAATCGCCCGGAATCTAGAATAACGCAAGCGACCTCGTCAAAGAAAGCCCATAAACCACCAAAATTTGAAACTCATAAAGTAAGCATTCTGCGAGCTCCCGATGAAGCCCCCAGCGAGTTCTCAACAATCGTCTGACGAGCTCTTAGCAAAACCCTCAGTTCGTTGGACCGTCCAGGTCGCTGGTCTAAAACTGCCAGCTCGCATAAGTGGTAAAGCTGCTGAGAAGTCAGAAGTAGGGACTATTCACTTTATCTGCAACAACTCATGCCCCTCGTAATGAGGATCCCATTCCCGATTTTGTGTAGACGATAAGGGCTGTTTGTCCCCCATTATGTAATCATTGTATTTTTATATGTTATTTAAATTATAAAGACCCCTCAGTATAAATAAGAATCAGAAATATCATAAGGGGCAGAGACAGAAAAAATAATCGGACACTGCCATTCTGAGAAAATAATCAGAGTACGATCGTGAAGTAGACATCATTTTGGCCAAATCACGTAAAAATCCTAGTGTTGACTCACATCTGAAACCTTTGTATTCTTTTTTTTGGCACTTTGGACTTACTCATCGCAGTCCAAAACGAATCAAGGTCAGTTGAAATTGAACGTCAACAATAAACATCTTAATTCTAATAGATTCAATAATGTTAATCTTTTTAAATCTCATAATATTAAGATAAAATTTATATGAAAGACGGTTAATTTTAGGAGATTAAGAAAAACTTTATATTTTTCTATAAATAGATGAATTTTTTTTAAAAGAATTATACATCTTATATTGATCTCAATACAATCTTCAAGTATTTAGTAATTGTTATTTTCGTATTTTAGTTTTTAATTTTAAATTTTAAATTTATTTTTAATTTTATGTTTTGAGTGCATATTTTAAGATTGTTAAAAATGTATTCATTTTGTTTGTAGCATTTTGTGTATTTTAAAATTTTTGAATGTATTTGTGATGAAAACAGACAAAATAACTTTTTATTATTTTAAATTTTTTTTACAAATTTTTTTATCATTTTCAAAAACATATTTTTAAAAATATAAAATTAAGCACATTTTTACTATTTTAAAAAATAAAAATTGAAAACGATTTAAAAATAATAAAGAGAACAGGAATTTAGTGTTTGAATTAAGTATCAGATTGTTTGTACAGAAATTTTTTTTTGTACCTATTAATTATTATTTTTTATAAATTTGACAATAATATTTTTTATTAATAAATTTATTAATACGTTAGATGTTAATAAATATATATTAACAAAAATATTTAACAATTACGTGGCATTTACGTTACATCATCATTGGAATCTTGAAACTTGTGGGAGATTATAAAAAGACACGAGACTTTGTCTTGTCATGCCAAATTGAATGCCTTTTGTCACCATATTTATTCATTTATTTGTTTCTTTATTATCATTATTACACTATGATTATTATATATACTATGAAAAAGGTCTTAGTTTACAAGAATTACACTAACTAATCCCTGTTTAAAGTCTACTACTCGGCGACTTGACTAGAAGGGTAAATCACGGGGGGGGCCGCCGCCTAGACTTTGAATTTGTCCATTAAAAGTATGGATTTCACTTTATTCTTCATCATTCATTCTAGTGTTTTCCCACTTGTCGGTTTGTATGAGTCTTATAATTTCAAATTGAGTTAATTAATTTATGAATTTAGATTTTTATAGAATCGGAGGTGAGTTGCAATTTAATATTATAGACTCGATGGTAAATTTATAAAGTCGGTAAGGTTTTAGATTTATATTATATATAAATTAATATTAAAATTTTGATCATTCATTCATTCTTTCTCGGGTTTTCTCACTTGCTCGTGACTTTTATTAGTATTATTACTAAATTTGTGAGTTAATTTGGACCGATCAAGTAATTTTAAATGAGTTAATTAATTTATAAATTTAGATTTTTATAGAATTGGAGTTTTTCGTGATTCAAAATTATAAACTTGATGGCGAATATGGTAAATTTATAAAGTCGGTAATTTTTTAGATTTATATTATATATAAATTAATATTAAAATTTTACAATAGGTACATATATGGTGGTAAATTGTAATAATTATTTTATTAAGTAATATTAATTATTTCTTTATAAAGTTATGTCATTTTTAAGATATATTAAAGGAACTTTTAATTATTTTTAAAATCTTACGATTTTACGATTTGATTTTATAGACCATTCTTCAATCTCACTTAAAATCTCAATTTTAACAACTTTGTTTATCAAAGTCTTCGACACCCAAAATTCATCTAAATTTTAATAGTCGAAAATATGTTTAAGATGTTTTTAAAGTTTCGTATAATTTTAGGAAAATAAATTTATTTTCTATGTAAAAAAAATTATAGTTGCGTGGCCCGATTAGTGGGATAATGGGGTAGTGGATAGCAATGGTTATCTTTACGGGATAAACATTCTCTAACCATTACATTAGGCGGCTATCGACCATTTCTTTTCTTATAAATTGATAGAATCAAAAAGTAAAATTCATCTAATTTTTGCAACTAAGGTTATAAGAGGAAAATTGTCGAATTGAATTAGGATTGTATTCTATGAAGATTATGGCATCTCCATCGTCAATGAATTCAAGTACGTAATTTTTTATTTTGAAGTATATAATCTAGCATGAAATTGTGTTAATTTTACGATATTGTTTTATGTGTTTAAGTGATTATGAAATACATAAATTAAAATTACATTCTATTCTTCAATTTTAGGAGGAAAAAAATGATTTTAAACATAATTTCTAACTTTCTATATATCTCAAGAGATATCTTTTGGAAAACTATTATAGTTTTCTACAAGTAATTGATGTGAGTTAAGGTAGCAAAATGACTAGAAAGGATATAAAGTTAATCATGAATAATATATATATATATATAATATAATAAAAGATAAAGGATATGAAAGGAAATAAAATTTATATAAACTATTTTATTATGACAAAATTGAAACTTCCATGAGACATGCCTAATTAAGCAATAGGACAAATTCATATTTTTGTCTCTATATTTTTATATTTTTTTGTGTAATTATTTAAATTTTTCGTTATTTTAATTACATCATTGACCTATATTTTAAAATTAATTTAACTCATATACTTTGACTTTTTTTTATGTAGCAATTTGAGATGTTTATTATTTCGATAACTCATATACTTTGCATTTTTAATTCAATTCGATTCAATTGATTATTGACGATTGGTTATACTATCAGTTTCAAGATAATGTTTGTTTAATTTTTAGAAGAACAATTCCGATTCAGTTCGGGAGTCTAATCGAACTTTGTTCAAACCTATGTGTTGATCCCATCACATTAAGGTATATTGAATGAATGTTCTAAAAGGTCGAGGTTGGTTCTTTGTATTCCACAATTGCTTGATGTATTTTGGACATGGGAAGGAATGGGTAATATTTATTTCAAAAATGTTATTTTAATTAGGAGTGATTATTCAATTGATTTAATTATTTAATTAATTAAAATATTAAAATTGAAATAATCGAGCATATGTCAAAAACAAAACCAAATGGAACCGATCAAATAAATACGAAAACCAAACAAATTGAAAATCAAAATGATTGAACAAATAAAAAAAAAAAAAACCATACTAGTAGAAAAAAGTCAAAAATGAAAAAAACTAAAAAAACTGAACAAAATAACCTAGATGTTGGTAAAAAATAATGTCGTTTGACAATTTTAGTCGGTTCGATTATTTTGATATTTGTATTACGAAAATCAAATCGAACCAAAATAAATGAAATTGTTAAAGTTGAAAATCGAACCGAACCGACTCTTAACTTGAACCGAACTAAATTAGTAATTTTGGTTGGTTCGGTTTAATTATTTCAATTAAACTAAATTTTTGCTCACGCCTAATTTTAATACTCGATTGTTATGTTTTTAATAATATTTATGTTATTGTGATATAAAATATAATATATTATTATACAAATATCATAGACGTACTACAAATGAATATTTAAGTAACATTTTTGTATTTATTTATGTTAGTCAACTTAATAGAAGGAAAGACTAAGGATTACATAAATTAATAATTGATTGACTCGCTCTAATTTTTATTGGTTTTTTATAAAGATATTATGTTTAGTTTACAAACAAGAAAGCTCTGATGAAATTATTTTAGTTCCTATTGTTGATGAATTGAGTTTTTTTATTTAAATTTAAATTAAATAATATAAAGATAAAATTTTAAATTAAAAGCTTACTCAATTATAAAGTAAAATCAAACCAATTCAACCTAATAAATTTTAATTTGGATATATTCTCAAATTTATTGAAATTTACATACCATAAACACTGCTTGATGAGCGATCTCATATTTACAAAAATAGCACTGCTACGACTTCACACGTGTCACTCTAATTAATGGGTGTTGCGTGTCCCATTCCTTTCCCCATCTTGTAAGAGAAGTTGTTTATATTAGTAGATTCTCCTTAACTCGATCAAGAAATCTTGAGTCTTGAGTTGGTCATTATCGAATATCTCATTCGGGATTTATAAAAAGTAATTTCACCTAAGATCTTGCTCAACGATTGACAAGGTAGAATTATAAAAATTCTTAAATATAAGCATAAATTTTATCTCTCTAATTCTAGAGGTGACTTGAAGAGTTCATTTTACTTTATGATTGCAAGTTAAGTTAGGTGACTTTTAAGAAAGAAGATCGAGATTAGTTCAGGTTCGAATATACTCACTGTGTAATTATTATAAATCAGATTCAAATTTATCTTTTCTGTCGAAAATCGTAAAACTGAGCAATGAGAGTTCCTGCAAAGAAGGACATTTCAAGAAGATCGAGATTGGATCAGTAACAACTCTGATTTGACAAATTTTATTGGTGCCAATTCTCAAACCATAAAATTGAAAATTGGTTTGAGAACCGAATCAAGCGAGTAATTGAACTGAGCCGGTTTAACCCGACAAGTGTAAAAGAGAGTAATTTCCTGACCATTAGAAGCCTTATACATGGCCCACGGAGGTTGCGAGCAGCCTCCAATGCAATTGCAGGCCCAAATCGACCTTCTCCAAGCAAACGGCAACTAGGGTTTTTGCAAATCAAATCAGAGTGAGACCAATTCCTTTATCATCCACCATCAAATTCATCTCCTTCCAGTGGCTGAGGCTTGGCGGTTTATGAAGAGGTACAGGGAGGGAGAAAAATGGTGAAGTTTCTGTTTCTGAAGCCGAACAAGAGGTGATCCTCCTCCAGGGGGGATTCGCAGGGCAGAAGGCGGTGATCCTGCGGTCGTTCGACGACGGCAGCCCCACTGTTTGGTGGCCGGGATCGACAAGTACCCGAAGAAGGTGATCCGGAAGGACTCTGCGAAGAAGACAGCGAAGAAATCGAGAGTGAAGGCATTCGTGAAGCTGGTGAACTACAATCACATAATGCCGACTCGCTACACGCTCGATTTAGATCTGAAGGACTTGGCCACCACCGATTGCCTGCAATCCAGGGACAAGAAGGTCGCCGCCGCCAAGCAGATCAAGTCGCGCTTCGAGGATTGATTCAAGACCGCCAAGAGTCGCTGGTTCTTCTCCAAGATCAAGTTCTAGACGAACCAGAAGGACTAGATCGGCATTCTTTATTTTCTTTTCCGTTTTCCGGAGCAGACAGAACATAGGGGAATCTGCAATGATTGTTGGTCTGGTCCACTAAATGTGACAGCTTGACGTAACATTTCAGGTCGACAAAATTACTCGAATTTGCTGGGCAAGAATGGTTTTTAGGGCAATTTGGATTGCAAGTATCAAATTTATCTAGAAAGAAATAAGTTATAGATAATTGAATTATTTAGAACTTATTTACATGAAAATTATGAATTATAAGTATTTGATTAAATTTTATTTTCTATGTAATTTTTTCTCTAAACCCATCTCATCTTCTAAATGCCTTCTCTTATCTCTCTTTCCTTTGGTCTCTCAAACTTGGTTATTCGCCCTGTCATTCTCTATCGCTGCCATTGCTGGAGAACGGAGAGATCCAATAGCACGAGACCATTTGGACCTGGAGAATAAGAAGGCGCCAGAGGAAGGAGATGAGGTCGATGAGGCGTCCATTGATCGAATTTTCGACTCCAATGAGGTGCCGCCATGGAAGAACCAACTCATTTTTAAAGTCTTCATGGTAAACTACCCATCTCTTTCTCCCTTTCTCTCTCCCAAATCCAGTTCTTCTCCTTGCCTCCTCCCATCGCCACCAACGCCAGTTGCAGCAGCCATCGTCACCACTGCCATCTTCGTTGCCCATTGTCGATAGCCGCTGCAATTGTCGATGGCCAATCTTAACTGGCCGTGGCTGCCATCGCCGACCGCCCTTTGTGCTTCTCCTCGTTCCCCTCTTTTTTACTGGCTGTGGTTGCCATCGCCGCTGCCATCTTCGTTCCCCTCTTTTTCTCTTTCGTGTTTCCGCTTTTCTTCTTATTATTATTCCCTGGAATTTCTTTTTCAAGCCCCCCCATAAGAATTGATTTTCTAGCAAAAGTGGGAATTGAGCATCATGTGAGTAAAAGTGAGAATTGAAATTATCTAGAAAATATGACTAATCAAACAACACCAAAACTAGAATTTACATGGAAAATTGCTATTTTTCTTGAAAAATATGGCCAATCAAACAGGCCATTAGGTTTTCACCTTGCCTTAGTTGGGGCGGGTCAAGAATAGTATTTAGCTTGACCTCAAGTCATAGGTTGGGTGATCGGACAAATGATATATTAGTATCAGTTTAGTGGGCCATGAGTTTGATCCTCACTCTACGCAGTGAAACGAAGTCTTATACTTATAATTTATCATTTTTTAACGTAATCGTAAACATGAGCACAATAGATTGCACAAAGATAATCATCCCAAAAATAGTATTTAAATTTTAGAATTTTTGTCTTTCCTTACCTTAGTTGGGGCGGGACAAGAATAGTATTTAGGTTTTACTCGAGTTGAGGTGAGAGCGCCTATTTCATGAGTATGAGACAAGTATTGAAGTTTGGAGACAAAGACAAAGCTACCCCGCCCCGTTGTTGTAACATTGCTTTCCGAAGATCTAAATGATTTCCTTTTTTTAATGTCCAAAACAATGACTTGCCACCACCTAAAAGTTAATTATTTTTTAGTTTTTATATGTACTATTTATAGAAGCATTTATAAAATAAATTTTAACATTTATTTAAATTTATAGAATTTAAAAAAAAAAAAATAGATACCATGATTCGAACGAGACTGACCACATTGTAATGAATTTGAAAACAATAAAAACTGATTGAAGAATTGAAAAAAAAAAAAATTACCACGATCGATTTGAATAGAGCTTATATTAAAAACATTCCACCACTAGGATTGTCTATCATACAACCACGATCATGGTCATCGTCGCTATCATCCATCATTCGTCTTCTAGAATTAATGAGGATAGGATTGATGGCTGATATTCCCGGTTTAATGTAACCGGCTTGATTCACGTCATTAGTCCGATTTCAATTATTCTTAAGTCGTTGTAAAATGTTCAATTGGTTGCGGATTCGCTCCAATTGCTATTCCATTGTACGAGTTATTTCTCATTGTTCTTTAATTGCTCTTCAAATCGCGAGTAGCCTCAGATCACCGTCATGAGACATGTTGTTACTGTTACCTTCAAGATTGACTATTTTATTGGTTGATGAACCGCTCTGATACCACCTGAAGCAACATGTAGCATGGGTGTAAAAAGACATACCAAAATGTAGCATTTTTCTTTTTAGCTAAGAAATAGTGTTTTAATTAGCGTAAACTAAAATGGGTAACGATTTTCTTTTGTCACGACTCATACGTCCGAACCTATAAAAAGTAAAATTAGTTTACTTAAGAGTGTCACTCATATAATTATACAAGGATACTATGTTTTGAGTTAACAATTAATTAAAAGTGAAAGTTCATTTAAAAAAGAATGAAGTATTTGCTTACAAAGTCAAGAAGCAACTTTTCGAGTAAAATTTTCAATCTATATTTGGGACTTCCATTATTGCAAACTTATCAAAACATCTATAAACTTAAGTTTAAAAACTTTATTTTATTTTAAGTTACACATGACCAACTCAAACAAAAGAAAAAGGGGAACGGGTTGGGGAATAAAAATGACATTGGTTGTAAAATAAATTATCGTTATGTGTCCCGATTAAATAGAATAGTGAGATAGTGGATGGCAACAGTTATCTGAAGGGATGAACTATTTATAAATATTATATTAAGCGGTTATCAGATATCTCTCTTCTTATAAATTGACAAAAAAAGTAACAAAAAAATTCATCTTCACCATTTATGCAACTAAGGTTAAGAGAAGGAAACTAATTGAATTGAGATTAAACTAAGATAATATGATCATCAATCAAATTGAGGACACAATTTTAATATTCTCATCCTTGGGTGTAAAAGGTGAAATCCTTCACCTTAAAAGCCCCCCACACACTACCCCACGCACGTGGAAGGAGTTAATCATGGTACACGGGGTCCGTACACGGGGTCCTCAAGTAGGAGGCACAATGCATAGTGCCTACAAGAAACTACTCTCACAAGAAAATGAAACTCACACACTGTGACTGTCATGACTCGAACCTACATCATTAGGTGCAATCTTTTATCTTGTGAACCATCTGTGTTACGCCCGTGGAGAATATTCTCATCCTTGTCTGAGGTTGTGGAGGTTGTCAATGAAGTCTGTGAGATTTATACGCATGCTTGAGATGGCGTCCTTCCCCATTACCCTCTCCTTCATTCTGCTCATTGTCTCCTTCATCTTCCCATCGTCCATCATCACTCTGCTCAATCCTTCTTCCAACTCTCTCTCCCCAAACCCTCTCAGCCTCACTCCAATTCCCCACTCCTTCACAATGTAGGCGCAGTTCAGGAACTGGTCGCCGGCCACCGGCCAGCATAGAAGCGGCTTCCGACACTGCACCGCCTCCATCGTCGAGTTCCAGCCGCAGTGTGTAAGGTAACACCCCACCGCCTTATGTTGGAGAATCTCCATTTGCGGCGCCCATGTCACTACTTTCCCTAGCTTCGACACTCTCTCCAAGTATCCCGCCGGAAGCCCCTCTCGCCAGGAAAGCCCTAGAACCCAGAGAAATGGCCGGCGGGAGGCCTCCAGTGCTAAAGCTAGGGTCCTGATCTTTCCTTCTCCAATGGGGCTAACCCAGCTTCCGAATGAGATGTAAACGACGGAGCCCACGCTTTGCTGGTCCAGCCATTCCAGGCAGCTTGCATCCTCTTCCCATAGGGTCATCTTCTTGGTCGGCGATGCACCCACCAAACTCAAAGGTCCGACCGGAAAGACGACGAGATCAAGATGAATATTGTGTCGGTTCTGGTTTTCAACCTTGGGATTGTGGGATTCTTCATCTGGGAATGAATTGACGAGGAGCCACCTGATGGACCTGGATCGGTCTAGAGTCCTGCTCCAGAACTTGAATCTTGAAATTCGGGCGGCGGGAGCTCCGATCAGCCATGGCAATTCTTCGGTATTCACCAGCGGTTGACCAGCTGCCGTGGTTACCAATCCTTGGAGAAGAGGACTGCCTGTCCACATTTAACCCAACATTTACCATGAGATAATACAACTGTAATATCATGTCATCGTGTGTCGCGTTACACATGTAATATCATAATATATATATAGTTATACATTGCATATTTATTTTACTTTAATTATGATTAATATTGGTATGAAACTAGATGGATCGAAAATCAATTATAGTTAGTATTATGATCGAGATATCAAATCGTAGTCCATCAACCTTAGATCTAATTAATTTTTAATTTAAACTAAAATTTGAACACCCTAAATTCTATTATTTAGAAGAAATTTAAGTAAAAGAGGATAAGGGAGACACAATTTCCCTTCTCTTTTAAATTTTTGTTGTCCTCCTCAAACCATTAGAGAAACATGGGAAGAGAAAGAAATATATTTTAATAATTTTATATTTATTTAATTGAATTTATCTGTTTACCTCGAACTACGAAATAGATGTATTATGAGTTTTAGACGATAGAAGATAGGTTTGAGTCGAAAATTAACTCTGATTCGAAGATTTCTCGAGTTTTCAATGTTAGAAACAAAAAAAAAAAAAAAATCTAGGCAATGGAATGGTAACTTGAATATTTTTACCGTTAAAATATTGCTCTTATTTACAGTATTACCAAACTTGCGCTGAAGAGTAAGAACGTAAACGAGGGAGAGGAACATAAACGGAAGGGAAATAAAGCTACCGTTGTCGGAGATGATGCCGGAGGAGATCATGCCGGGAACGGCGGCGATCAAGCGATAAGTAGAGAGCATGGCGGGCCAAAAACCGGCGACGTTGACGCCGGGAAACTGATTCGCAACTTCGATAGCCCACGAAGCCAGCAAATCAACCACAACGCAAGCAATCACGCGGCCGTCCTCCTCCTCCTCCTCCAGAAACTTCTCGATCAGCCTCCCGAAATGAGCCGGCATGGTGCTCTCCATGCACGCCTCGATGGCCAGGAAATCCGGCGGGGCGTGGTCGGCGGCGTCGAAGCCGTCAGGGAGGGAGACGCAGCAAATCCCGTCGTTAGGGTCGATTTTAGGGGCGATTTTCCGGTGGATGAAGTCGGGGAGGACCACCACTGGCCGGAAGCCCAGGCGGAGCATGGCGGCGGCCAGCTGGAGCATGGGGGTGACGTGGCCCTGGGCGGGATACGGAACCATGAGGAAGACGCCGGGGGGTTTGGCCGTAGTCGGGAACTTCATTATTTCTATGTGTGCCGGCTCTCGGTGGATGAGATCGGCGGCGAAACGGCGTCGGAGTCTTATCTCTATTTATAGAAGAGAAGATGCGGTGGATGAGATCGGCGGCGAAACGGCGTCGGAGGCTTGTCTCTATTTATAGAAGAGAAGATAAAGAGAAGATAAAGAGAGTCAACGGATTGAGGCATGTGTATTGTGTATTGGAAAGTGGACCTTTTAATTAAGGCGATGTTTGGATATTGGGATCGGCCAAACTTTGTGCGACTTCTTTTCTGACACCAATTTAATATCAAATGTCACGTTCCCAGACACGCCCTTGTTCAGGTTTTCTTTGTAGTTTCAACTGCTTCACTTTTCGTTTTTAAAGTCTCGTGAGCTGACACGCAGACACTCAAAAGTAATCAATTGAATTTATAAATATGAAATCCATATTTTTCGTTTAATTACTTTCACATTTTTTTAATCATCCCATTTTTATTTTTTGTTATTTCAATTATATTTTTAAACTTAATTTTTGAGTCAATTTAATCCATATATTTTAATCTTTTCTTGTGTGTAAACTCAAATCTTTCGCCTTTTTAATTATACGCCTACGATTTTGTTATGTTACCTAAGTCGAACAACGTGATATTTACTCGATGTGAGTAAATTATGAAAAAGAAGAGGGGCATGGGTCCATTGGAAGTGGGATCCACACACCTATCCCTTGATAAGCCGTATCGGGTAACATAAATGTTCCTCGCATATTTTTAATTTGTATTTTTGAGTCAATTTAATTTTTATATTTTTATATATATAAAAAAATAAAGTAAAATGACAAAGTAACGCTTCACAATGAAGTCACGTAAACTGGCGAAACTAACATTTCACAATTCGAATACTTAATTTCTTTTAATTATACATATATATATATAAATTATAAAAAACATTCACGTAAAAATATTCAAATTTACAATTCTATTGAGAAATAGATAAGATTGGAATGCACATGTAGATTGAATCAACACAATCTGCTAAAGCTAGGGTTTGTTAATTTGATCAGTTCATCGACGATATACAAGTTTGATGGTCGACACGTAAAATAACATAGTTGGTTTTTAACTTTATGTTTTGTAACAAAATATTCCTTAAACTTTAGTTTCTCGTATAACAACCATTAAATTTTTAATCTTGCTAAGCTTTAGTCCCTTTTTGCAAATTCATTGGATTATATTAAAAATTATCATGCAGTAGATATGTAAAATAAAAATAAAACCTACAAAATAGTAGTTGTCGACGATTATTGCTTATCATTTTAAAGATTTTGTACAAGTATACACATATATTTAATTTCACATATATATGAAATTTACAGTAAAATTTTTGTAGACGAACATAAGAATCTTTTTGATTTTTATGATAATTTTTTGAGAAATTAAAATAAATGTGACTTAAAAGAGAACCTATCTATTTTCAAATTAAAAACAAAAAGAACCCAACGACAAGCTATTCTATCATTGGATCCATAGTAGTGATCATCGACAACGCGCAAACTGAATAATTTTAATATTTGAAATCGTTTCAAGAGTTATATGAAAATGATAGACATTTTCTATAAAGAATTCTAATTCTAATAAGGCATCAGAATATCACGATAAATGTTATCCATAAAAATTATAATTCTAGTGAATTTCATAATGTTAAAATAATCATCACTTGTAATAATTTTAATTCTAAGAGATTTAGAAAAGTCTTTACTCTTATATAAATAAATAGGCGTTCATTTCTATAAAATATACGTCTTTGATACTGTCTTCAATACGTCATTTAAATCTTCAGTGTCTGATTTAAATATTGAGATTTTTACACGAGAACTTTTTAGTGTCATCTGGTCTTTCTCTTTATTTCAGAGTCTAAATGACTTGACGACGATATTTTCATTTAACAAATTTATTGTTGTGTTTCAACAACAACACTTATTTTTTTATTTTTCTTTATTTTATATTTTAACACATTATTGATTTAATATATTTATATTTTGTTAAAGAGTGGTCTTAACATGACCAGCCATTAAAATAATTAGCAGCTGCACGTGCTGATGGAGGGGAAGATAATTAATATTTTAATTAACATTTAGGCCCCTCTCCATTGGGTTATTATTGAAATTGAAAGTACGGGTGCACCTTGACATTTAGTTATTAATATGAACAAAGTGATTTATATTCTTTGTTGCAGGTTAGCCCGGTGTGGTCAACATTCATGTGATGTGAAATAAAATCTTTTTTTTTTTTTCCCTAAGATGCTTAATAAAAAGGTGATTTTCAATTTAAACAATCCCGTTCTCTTAAATATTCACGTTTCAATCTAATCTGAATTTAGTAAATGGACATATTCATCATAAGATGAAACTCGAGACTTGACTGCTTGGATAAATATAAACGATTGCACATTCTCGTAAAGACAGAATCGAACCCACAATCTCATTATATTTCATGTTCTTAAATGCATGTATCGCTATATAAAATTAGAGTTCGATTTACCTTAACTAATCGAATTGAACTGATCAGTTCAGTTTGATTTTTTTCTTACATCGGTTCGGTTTGATTCATTTTTTTTAAAAGTTTGTTTTTCGATTTTCGATTTGATTTTTTTTATTAGAATAACCAAATTAATAAAACTAATTGAACTTTAAAACAATATTATTTTGATATTTATAAAATGACATTTTTTTATTTCGATTTTCTTCGATTGTTTTTTAGCTTTTCTTCAGTTTAATCAGTTTAATTTAGTTAATATAGTTTGGGTTCGATTTTTTTAATTATTAATTAATTTAATTTTCAAATTAATTGGTCAATTTAATCCGATTTTACTCTACAATTTAGTTCAATCCTTAGTGAATTTAAATTGGTTTGATAAGTCAACTGACCACTTGCATATCCCTATATAAAATTATGAGGGTAACCAAAAATTAGTATGATAACAAACTTCGGGTATATTTGTATAATTATATCTTTATTTTATCTTGAGGCCAGCTAGGTCCGTGAACTATCTTGGCGTCCTAAGTTTAGCTTTGGGCAATTTATTAGAGATTTGGGCACTTAACGTAGATAATACGCGGACATATAAAGTCGTAAAAAATATCAAAATTTAATGTTATAACTCTCCAATTTTTTGAACGTTAAATAACTTAGAAATTATTGGTAAATGATTTATTTTGAAAATTAACAAGGCTCCACACGCCAACGCGTGATACGGCGAGTGAGATTGGCGCGTGAGCTTTACGCGCCGATTATCTTCTCCGACAATGACACACCGAAAAGTTGAGATTTTTGCATCTTGAAGAAGTACAGATCAAGTCGATCACGATGATACTTGAGATAGCTCGAAAGGAGGTCGGGATTTTGCCTAAAATTCATTGCCGGGCTGGTGGGCTAGAAAAGTTACACTAGGGTATTTATTTATAAATGTCCATGCATCATTCATTCATTCATACTTATCTAACCTTCACTTAAAAGATTTCATCTTCTAATATTGGATTATGTCTTTAAAATATTCCACATTTCAGGGGGAGACAAGCGGTCGGAGGGGCAAAGAGGTGATCGAGATCTGATCGCAATGAAAAATTTGTGAGTCCCACGTAGGACTAAGGACTATATATTTATTTTGGCTGTATTATTTAGATTTTAAATAAATGCTTGTAAGGATGTGTTGGGTAAACGATGTTTATAAACCCATATTATGTTTTTGAAATTTTATGCAGGTTTTGATCTTGCTTCCGCTTATACTTTAAAATGTATCATTCATTCACTATGTTTGGGAGTGTTATATATAAATGTTATGTTGATGATTTATTGTTGATTTATATTTGATGTATATGAGAAAAAAAATCCTAACATATATTTTAATGTCTTGGAATGCAAGGTGTTATAAATGTTTTTAGTAACATTTTCCTTTTTAAAAGTCCAAATAGGCTAATTTTGAATTAATCTTTGAACCTCCATTTAGGTTCATTTGGGTCTAATTTAGGGCCCACTTAATCTTATTAAAATTTGGGGGTCCCTCTGAGCCCAATTATTTCCCTAGTTTGGGCTTCCATAGCACCTTCCAAGCCCATATCCAACCCAATTTAAATCCCAATGTGGCCCAATCTTTGGGATATATCTATCCAAAACTATTTATTTTAGGCTTAAATTAATGGTAAAAAATATTTGTTTATGCTCCACAAGTGCAGCCATTAATTTAAACATTTTGGAGCCCTTTTTATTTCACTATTGGGCCAACTTAACTACAGAACTTTTAGAGTACCCTACAAAGAATATGGTAATTGTAAATAATAAATAAATAAAAGTGGGCTGAACTTATTTTTTTCTTGTATTTTTACGTTTTTTTATATGACCGTTTAAATTTATTGTTATTTTGATTATAATATTAAATTTATATTTTTTCAATCAATTTAATCTTTATACTTTGATTTTTTTTATTTGTGTGATAACTTGAATTATTTTTTGTTTTGATTATATTATTAAAATTATATTTTTTAGCTAATTTAACTCTTTTAATTTGACGTAAATAAAGTGTGACATGCACTTTATCATATATTTTTTTTACACATAAAAATATAAATAATTAAATTGACTTAAAAATATAAGTTTAAAAATGTAATTAAAATAATAAAAAATTAAAATTATAACATGAAAAAGAGGTCAAATTATAAGAGGTTAAATTAATTTGAAAATTAAGTTCAGAGGTTTAATTAAAATTAAAAAAATTCTAAATTACATGAAAAAAATTAAAATATAAAGATAAAAATATAGAATTGGCCGTAATAATATATTTAGTGGTTAATTTTTTTTTGTTATTTAATTTTAAAATTTAATTAAATATATAATTATAAAAATAAAAACTCAGAATTTTAATTTTTCAACTTGATATTATAAATTAAAATTTTAATTTTAAAATGATAACAAAATTAAATTTTAAAATTTAAAATATTTGCTATTTTTGATTTTGGGTTGACTTCGAGTCAGGCGTAAACGGGGGGGCAAGCGAAGCTTCCACAAACTTCTCACATCTAGAAAGATCCAACGGCAAACAAGTGGCACAACACATGAGGCCTTTGGCTGATCACCACGTGTACTTCTGTACACGCGGCGTCTCCTCATTGGTCTCGCCATGCCATCCCCTTCCACGTAAGCGGTCTCACGTGCCCAACTTACAAGAATTTATCTTAATTTTCTTCCAAATTAAAATTCAGAAAAGCTCTTTCTTCCAAATTAAAAATTAATAAAATGAATAAATAAACATTTAATTAAATGGAATTAAGGATTAAAGAATTTAATTAATTAAGGTTAAGGCTGAGTTGGGTTTAAAAACCCTATTGTAGACTAGAGATTACATTCCATTCTTTCCTTTGGTATCTCTCAGCTGTTTGGAAGCGAACTTTCTCAGCAAAATTTTCCCGGAAAATCGAAACCAATACGTATTTTGGATGGATCAATCATTGTAGGACGCCATCTGTAGATCATCAGTAGCTCTCGCGCAATCCGAGTGATGCGTTGACGTGAAATTTTGTAAGAATTCCGAGTTCTAGGGTCGTCCATTTCGGCTTCTTCTCCAGGCTGAGTAGCTGGTAATAATGTCGGCGATCTTCGTCAGGCTACTCTCGGCCGTTGCAGTTCTCTTGGTTCTTCTTCCAAAACCGTCGCATTCAGCAGTTTTGAGCGTAGATCTAGGATCAGAATGGGCAAAAGTTGCAGTTGTGAATCTGAAGCCCGGGCAGAGCCCAATCTCGATCGCGATTAACGAAATGTCCAAGCGGAAATCCCCCGCGCTGGTCGCATTCCAAGGCGGCGACCGCCTGATCGGGGAAGAAGCCGCTGGGCTGGTCGCTAGGTATCCCGATAGAGTCTATTCACTGGTGCGGGATTTGATCGGAAAGCCCTATAATTATGTGAAGGAAAAGCTTCTCGAGCGGATGTATTTGCCATTTGATATTGTGGAGGATTCGAGGGGTGTTGCGGGTATTAGAATTGACGGCGGGGTTACCGTATATTCGGCGGAGGAATTGACCGCGATGGTACTGGGTTATGCTCTGAGGTTGGCGGAGTTTCACGCGAAGGTGCCGATAAAAGATACTGTAATTACGGTGCCGCCCTACTTTGGGCAGGCAGAGAGGAAGGGTTTGCTTCAGGCTGCTCAGTTGGCGGGGATGAATGTGCTCTCCCTGATCAACGAACACTCTGGTGCCGCTATCCAGTATGGAATTGACAAGAATTTCTCAAATGGGTCGAGGCACGTTATATTCTATGACATGGGTGCCACAAGTACTTATGCTGCTCTTGCTTGTTTCTCTGCTTATAATGCCAAGGAGTACGGGAAGACTGTCTCCATCAACCAATTTCAGGTAATAATAATTCTTAAATTTGTACTTGATCTCTCTGTTTTAAGACCTCCTTTCTTCATTTTGATGTGTAACCTGTCCCTTCAGAATTGGTTTTTTGGAAACCGCTAGCTACCTATTCTGATTTGCCATTCAATTGATGGCCCAATTTCAATCCATAACCGTGACTGTTTCAAGGCTATCTTTTGATATTCTTGGTCAGTTCTTTTGAAATTTGAATTGGTTGCTTTGTGATGGTTGTTGGGAATTTAAGTTATTTAACATCTTTACATGCTATCTTTTGGTAGAAGTTGTTCAGGGGAACCTGCACTAGAGCCTAGGGGCGTCATTTGGCGTTGGTTGTATTGCTTCCTTGTCGTTTTCGTTGATACATTTCATAACATAGTTTTCAAGTAGGGTCCTCAGTCTGTATTCCAGTTTGGTTCATCACCGTGAACTCTTTTTTTATGATACAGATTTGTGAAAGCGGTTTATACAATGATTAATCCTTTTATATTTACAGTGTCTTTTCCATTATCATGATCCTTGTTACGTGGAATCTCATGTGGGCACGTGTATACTTGTGCATAGACAATAGTTTGTTTTAGTGTTGTCATTGGCATACCAGCTAGTTAAATCTTTTAAGCTGTTGTAGGTCAAGGATGTTAGATGGGACCCACAACTTGGGGGTCAGGATATGGAACTGAGGCTGGTGGAATACTTTGCGGATGAGTTCAACAGTCAACTTGGCAATGGGTTTAATGTGAGGAATTCTCCCAAGGCAATGGCTAAGCTGAAGAAACAGGTTAAGCGTACCAAGGAGATTCTGAGTGCGAACACAATGGCTCCTATTTCTGTTGAATCTCTTTATGACGATCGTGACTTCAGGTATGCAAAATTTTATGTAGCACTATCAACTCTTTACTGCCTGTTGAGAGGAATACTCATGCTTTACACAGAAACAACAGCGTTTCCCGCATTCTAAATATTGAGTTACTCTTACTTCAACAAAAAGATGTTCCCCTGGAGACATCCAACAACTCTTCAAATTGATATCTTGACAAATTCAAAATTGTGAAGTCGGAGACATGTATCCCTTCATCAATCATTTTAGCCTATGTTGATGTAGCTTTGTAGTAGTCCCTTGGTGCATATTCTAGGATGGCAAGAATAAACACTGAAGTTGCCATTAGAGTGCAGAATTACATGGAGGAATTCTGTACTCCTGTACCAAGGAAACACCCAATTTGTTGACAGATGAAGTCCTTTTTTATGGTTGCTTCACATTTTAGTGTTTCTTGTAGGTCTGAAACTACCAACTAGTTCAAGATTTTGCATTATTAAGGAATAAGGATAAAAATGTAAATATGATATGGACCAATAATATGATTCACATTTGGGTATTCTGTTTAGCGCACATAATTGTTGGCTTAAATAAATTGAGATGGCATAAATAATGTTCTTTATTATGTTTCTATATTACTAGGAGCACAATAACACGTGAAAAGTTTGAAGAGCTATGTGATGATCTATGGAAGAGATCTCTTATTCCTGTTAAAGAGGTAATTGAGCATTCTGGTTTGAAGCTTGATGAGATACATGCAGTGGAGTTAATTGGAGGTGCCACTCGAGTGCCAAAACTACAGGTATGTTTGTTGCTCCATGAGTAAACATGGTATAGAAGCTGAATGGTTGCACTTAAAATGGAAATATTAGAACATTCTCCAGTCTGCAATAGCCTTTCAAATGGAACCTGGTTTTTATCATTATATTTTGAATCAGTTGTTCAGAGCAGGGATATTCTCCAGTCTGCAATATCCAGTAGACTGGATCTTCTTCTGAGCTCAATTATTCTCGTTAAGATATGAAGTCAAATTACTGGGTATGCCAGTGAATGGCTACCTCACTTCCTTGGAAGCTTTAAAAGGTTTTGAGTGTCTGGATGATCTTTACAGTCAACCTCTATTTCTGTGTCTATTTGTGGCTGGATGAAATCTAAGCTGCTTTTATAGCTTAAGAGTAGGTAGTCCAATTATGTGCCGAATTATTCAAGGGGCGAAGGCATCGAGCTATTTGGTTTTAGTACTGAATTATCAACTGGATGCAGATCTTATGGTTGAAATATAGTTGCTTAATTTATTAGATTGTTTATTAAGAGCTATGCAGAAGAGTTGAAAATTAATAAGCTCGGAATTTTTCCCTCTATGTAGTATGGATTGTTATAATCAATGTTCTGAAACTTGGATCAGGGATTGAACCAGTCTTGAATTGGGATTTATTTTATTAAATAAATAAATATGTGATAATTATAACTTTGATATAAAAAATAATAAAATTCGTCTAACAATACTCTGATAGACAAAAAATTGTTAAGT
Source organism: Diospyros lotus (assembly GCF_014633365.1). Classification (NCBI taxonomy): domain Eukaryota; kingdom Viridiplantae; phylum Streptophyta; class Magnoliopsida; order Ericales; family Ebenaceae; genus Diospyros; species Diospyros lotus. The sequence continues at coordinate 624,877 of NC_068352.1, read as the reverse complement.
AATATTATGCTGCAATTTGAAGAAATAACCCAAGTTTAGGATGAAAATAAAATAAAATCAATATTAACTATCTAAATTACAAATCAACAATTACACAATTTTTCATACATGAACTATATCAAATTACAAATTATTATAACCATTTTCTTTGTATTGTCCTTTATTTTGAATAGATTTGAGCCTTTAGATAGTATCCAAAAAGACTTGACGTAAATTCCTATAAGATTTTCCAATTTATTTTATATTCTAACATTTACAAAAATAAAATAGAAAATGTAAAAAAAAAAAAAAACTGTCAGGTTGAATCCAACCAGTTCAACCAGCTCTGGTTCACTGGTTATCTGACCATTGGACTGGTCCATTGACCAGTTCTTGGTTTTCCTGGTTGAGCCGACCCATCTAGTCTGATTCTCTTAATACTGATTGATATATGAGTATGATGCTATCTACTTGCTGTATATATATATATATATATATATCGAATCCATACAGAAAGCTAAATTATAAAAAAAAAAGTGGTTGGTTCCAGAAAGTAGAAATTGGCTGATATGCTTGAAATCACACTGGGCTATTCTAACAGAGAGGAAGAAAATGTTAGATGTGTACTTGCGAGTATTCAGGCCTATAAAAACTGAAAGGAAGAAGTCTACTTTTTCGCCCTCTTTCTGTTGTCTTTTTTAGAATAAGTGAGAGAGAGAATGTTTGGAAAGCAGCATTTGTTTCAGAAGTTGGTATAGTTTTCAATTCATAGTTTGGATCCTCAACTCTGTCAGAAATTCTTCATTTATTTCCTTCTATTTCCTAAATTATATAATTAACACATAAAGGATGCCAAAATCCATTGATTCCATTCTATCTTCTTCTTGCTGACACTATCCATGGACTTTGAACTAATTACTAGCGTGGAAGAAAATATATAGATGTAAAATAAGCATGTATCATGTCTACACTATATGTGCATATCTAGTCTACAATTCACATCAATAATTATTAAATCATATTTAGACTAATGGACGCACTTCAACCCATGTTGCACGTGGGTGTCCTTGAAGCGTCCTTGGTGTCTGGTAGTAAAAGAATTAAAAACTAATTGGACATGTTTGGACAAGTCTTTAAAATATGATTGAGAAGTATCATGTTCAAAAGAGTGTCCAAGTCCAACAATTAATGTCATAGGAGTGTTCGTGCTTATACGTCCAACAAGATCCAATAACATATTAAGAGAATATCACCAATTATCTCCTTGTCCACCTCTCCTATTGACCTTCGTGCGCGTGCGCGTGTACATGTAAAGTATGGAAAACCTATACCAAATAAGACATAGGATCTCACAACAATGGTGATGAGTCATGCATCTACCCATCTAGGGCCTAAAATGGGGATGACATTAATGATTTAGGCTAAGAATATTGCAAGAGAGAACTTTTTAGGGGGCATATCTAGTATTTGAACATTAACAACATATCAAGCCTTAATCCCACTTTTGGCGTTGACTGCATGAATTATAACTTGCCAGTCATTTTCATTTATGACCATATTTTTTATAAGGCCTTTATAACTCATATCATATCTAAAAATTTCTCACTAGGTTTTTCTTGGTCTTTTTCTACCTCTTGTGCTAAATATGTTCCATTTTATCCACTTCTAATAGGAGCCTCTATTGGTTTTCTTCTCTCATGACCCAATCATCTTATTCATGTCTCACACATCTGATCTTCAATAGGAGCACTCTGACCTTATTAGGGACAATCTCATTTGTAATTTTATTTTCTTGTGTATGGCTGCATATCGATCTTAACATCCTGTTCTCCATGATACTTATATTTTGTACATGTTGATCTTTTATCTTTAATGATATGTTGCTATATGACATTCTATTATCACATAGAATGTTGGATGCATTTTTTCCATTTTCACCATCCTACATTAATTCGATGGATAGCATCCTCATTAATCTCCCTAGTTTTTTGGATCAATATATGAGCCTATCTTTTCCTAGTATGCGTCTTGATCTTCAAGTTTTACCATAACATCATCACTTTGTATTTGTACTAAACAGATATTTGTACTTTTGTAAGTGATTTTAATTCTACATTATCACACACATGTAATTATGAAAGTACTCAATGTATTCAGTTTTTTAATGCTTCATTTAGTTATGAAACAGGACCACCAACTCAGCAGAATCGCCAAGTGGACAATTTTTTACTTCATTATTGTTATTGTTGTTCTTATTATGATTATGTTTATTGTTGTTTATTTATCTTGTAATTTAAAGTTTGAACGGGGTTATTAATGCTGACAAAAAAGACGAAACAAGCGACAGTGCTCTCAACCCATAAACAGAGGATGCAACTTTATAACATTTCCTTTGGGGTGGGCTTACCATTATAGAATTGAGTCCTCCAGGATATTTGTCATACATGACAAGATATATGCCCTGCCACGGCAGTTTTCAGGTAGTTAATGGTGCTTATTGGGCATGGAAGTGTCCGAAATCACAGTGTTAATTCTTTATACAGTTCCATATGAGCAACAAGAATAGTTTAGTACAAAGGCTTGATGAGGTTCATTTCAAAATTTGGCACCCGTTATTGCAAGTTATTGGTTAAACCTACTCTAGTCGGCCAGTATTTTAGGTTCTATTCTTGCTGTTTAATTTGGCCTTACAAATGTGATTAAATGAGCACCTTTTTTTTCCATGCAAAACATTCATCTTAAGATATTAGATGCCTGTAAATGAAATTCTTATTTCCTTTTTTACAGGCTACACTCCAAGAATTCATTGGGAGGAATGATTTGGACAAACACTTGGATGCTGATGAAGCTACTGTGCTTGGTGCTGCGTTACATGCAGCAAACTTAAGTGATGGAATTAAATTGAATCGTAAGCTAGGGATGCTTGATGGATCTTCATATGGGTTTGTCTTTGAGTTAGATGGTCCTGATCTTTTGAAAGATGAAAACACCAGACAGGTGCTTGTGCCAAGAATGAAAAAACTGCCTAGTAAGGTAAAGGACATCGTAATTGCAACCCATTCCTTTATTAATGATAAAGCAAAAGATTGAAATTTGAGAAATTGTATTTCATGTACTCTTCATCAATCACAAACTGTTTACCTACCTGGCAGATGTTCAGATCAATTATACATAATAAAGACTTTGATGTTTCACTGGCTTACGAGAGTGAAGAACTATTACCTCCAGGCATTTTTTCACCTGTATTTGTGCAGTATACTGTTTCTGGTCTCGCTGATGCTACAGAAAAGTGAGCCTTGTTACCCTTTTTCATATATCCTGGCTTCTGTTGTTATAATTTGTGAAACTGAAAGCCTGTTGTTGTATTTGATTTTCTCCTGCCTTTATGTTTTCTAGGTACGCATCACGTAATCTTTCTGCCCCCATCAAGGCCAATCTACATTTCTCCCTCAGTAGAAGTGGGATATTTTCTTTGGACCGAGCAGATGCTACCGTTGAGATATCTGAATGGGTAGAAGTTCCCAAAAAGAACCTTACTGTTGTGAACTCAACTTCTGCTTCACCCAATATATCTGTTGATGCGGTGCCCCAGAACATTTCAGAAAGTGTTGAGAGCTTCCAGATGGATGGTGGAATAACTAATTCATCCAACAATAGTGCAAATGATGAAAGCACCTCTGATCTTGGAACAGAAAAAAAGCTGAAGAAGAGGACCTTTAGAGTTCCACTTAAGGTGCGAACTAATTAAATGCCTTCAGGATTTTTTCTACTTCAGCTTTTTAATGGATCTCTGATTATTTATTTAGCATTTGTTTCTAGATTATTGAGAAGGCAGTGGGACCAGGAATGCTGTCAAAAGAAGCTTTTGTTGAAGCTAAAGGAAAACTGGAAGCACTGGATAAAAAAGATGCAGAGCGAAAACAGACTGCCGAGTTGAAAAATAATCTTGAAGGATACATATATGCCACTAAAGAAAAGGTTGGAAGTACTTTGAAATTTACCGAAATCATTGGTGGTATTTGGTTACAGTTTTAACCTGTTTCCTTTGATGATTTAGCATTAGTTCTATCACAATTTTATTACTTAAATTATTTCTCTTTGAATGATTTGTCTTTTTTTTGCTATTTTTCTGTAAGAACATTTTACCTGTGCTTAGAGTTCAACCCAGTTTTTAAGCCTTGAAGAGGCTTCCAATTATGATATTGTTCTCCTTTAATCAATTTTAACTGCACGTTATCTACTGTTCTGTTTGGACTTTCATATCTGTGTTTCTTATATTTGAATTTGGTTTTGGCCATTTTATCATCGTCATCATCATTACAAGCCTTAATGGCTAAATTGGGTTGGTACATTGATTATAGCTCTTCACTTATCTCATCAGATCTTTTATAAGGACATTATATCCCATGCCATGCATTAGAGTTTCTTATTAAGTCCTTATTTTTTTATATCTTTCTCAACCTCTTTTGCTATAAACTTCTTACATTCTATCTATTCTCCTTCTGCATTTATTGCTCCTTTTCACATGTCCAAATCATCTAGATATGTCTTGCATATTTTGTTTATCTTTAATAGGCATGATTCCAACCTTATTGTGAATAGCCTTGTTTCTAATTTATACTCTCTCTCTCTCTATACACACACACACACACACACACATATAGCTGTAAGTCACACCATAATATCTTCATTTCAGGCATGCTTATATCTGGTTTTATTTATTTCTTTCCTTTCATGGTCCTACGTTTTTTTTTTTTCGTGTTTTCCTGTTCTTGTGCTGCTCTCCTTCTCCCCCCCCCCCCCCCCCGGGCTTTTAGTTTCTGCCCCTTAATGAGAAATGAAATAATTATTTAGACTTTTTTCTTCCCATGTTGATTTTCTCAAACCAGCTTGAATCATTGGAGGAGTTGGAAAAAGTTTCTTCCAGTCAGGAACGCCAGTCCTTTATTGAAAAACTTGACGAGGTTTCTTCTCTTAGCTTTCTTACTCTTACGATTATCACTTTATTTTTTTGTAGCTTTTTGCCTGGGATCTTAGTTCTTTTCTCTTACAATCCCCATACTTATGTCTATGTTTTTGTGGAAACCTTGCATGGTTTCAGGTGCAGGACTGGTTATACACTGACGGTGAAGATGCTTCTGCCACTGAGTTCCAAGAACGTCTAGATTTGTTAAAATCTATCGGTGGGCCCATATTTTTCAGGTCTATCCTCGTGGCCAATTATTATGACTTAAAAGATAATTTTAGTTTTGGTACCTTTTGCAAATCTTGTTGCATTATTTGAATGCAGACTTAATGAGCTTACTGCACGGCCGGCTGCAAGCGAACATGTTCGAAGATACCTTAGTGAGCTGGAACAGGTAAATAAGATGATTGATGCCTCTGAACCATAAGCCATGACACCAATTGGTGCCCGGTAGTTGAACTTAGATTTGAAAAGAGCAATTCATTATTATTGATGAACAAACTTAGATGCCTAGGAAGAAATGCTCTAAGTGGCAAAGGGGTGAATGGAAATAAATTCAATCACACTTTGCATTAGATCATATGCTGCATATATATACAGTAGCTCCTATCAGCTTTCTCCTAGAATCTAGGAATTCAAAAAACAAATTTGAAAATACAATACAACAGCAGATAAGATGGAATTTAAACTTGAAAATTATTTTTCCTTCTGTCTTTATGGATCAGCTGTAACTGCTAATCTTCTTTTGAATTCAACCTCTTCTTCTCATCATCTTATCTCTTATTCAAACCAACTGTTCTTATCATCAACCAACTGCTCTTATCATCATTTAATTTGGAATTCCACTCTAATCTGGAATTTCTTCCTCAGCAATTGATATACACTGGTTGAGATGGAAAGAGAAATAAATCCAATATAAAACTGAAAGCTAATAAATGCAAGAGTAGACCTGAAAACTAATAAATGCTGTCACCTGGATGCAAGGGTAGACCTGAAAACTAACAAAAGTTTTATTTTCTTCAAGTTCATCCAGAGCTTTAATAGTTAGTTCAGCAATCCTTTGGCTTCAACTGATATTTGTAGTCCATCTCTCTGTTGGAGTCAATCTTAGCCAACATTCATTGAGCTCTTCTACATCTATTAGGTGCCCTATCATTCATGATATATTTTCTTTTTTCAATCTTTTAAGTTTTTCTCTAAAAGATATATCAGTTGTTTGAGTTGAACTTCTCCATTCTCACTTGCCTCAAGTTCTTAAATTTTATTTTTTACTATAAGCACTTGTTTTGTTGTTCTAATTTTCTACTCTTGTTCGGTTATAATGGTATTATTATAAGTCTACTGATTTATTTTCAATGAAGTCATCCCTATGAAATTCATTTCATGAAATTAACAGACCAGAACTTCAGCATTTTCCCTCTGAAGTTTTTCTCTTCATATGTGCTCTCTGCCTATAGCTTCAATGATACATATCGAGGCCCAATAACCCAGGCCATCTCCAAAACAGTCTTCCCAAATCTGCTACTGGATGAAGATGGGCCTCCAACCCAACTGCTGCCGGCCCAAGACCCATAAACACTCCTCCAGCAGCTGTCAAGGTTCTCCTCCAATGGGTGCCAGCTGAGCAGAAAGTCAAGGATCCAATTTCCCAGCTTCTCTCACTAATCTCTCTCATCTTCCCCATGCCACTAAGGAGTTGTTGACCTATATTCTCCATGAAATCACCAGATCACTAGGCATTTAAGCTACCTAAGGTCCCTAGGTGTCTATTATAATTCCCATAAACATTCAATGTAATCATTGGCTTCTCTCCTATACACGGGAAGACATGACCAGTCATTTACAGCTTTGAATCTTTGAAGAATCCAGACTATTAATCTATATCAGTCCTTTCTTATCACTTGCTGTTCAAGTGTGGCAAAATTCCCGGCTCTTATCTAAGTGTGGTTGCCTTGTGTTATGATTAGAAGCTCTTTTTATAACTCAAACAATGACTCTTACTGCCAATTCTCCCAACTCCTCTCCCGAAATCAAAACCAAACAACAGAAATAAGACTGAAATTAAAGAACAAAATTTAAAGGAATGAAAACAGAAATGAAACAATCAAACCACAAGAAGAGAAGCGATATATTCTGGTTCGGATTACAGTGATTGCAACCCTACATCCAGCCTTCAAACACCCACCAAGAGCAGCCTCCTTTATTACCAAGAATGATCAGTACAACAGCTTGAGTAATTTCTCCTATTCCTGAGTACATCCAACACTCATTCTCCAAGATTACAAAGCTATCTTGCTCACTAGCCTTTCTCTCGGAATGAACATCCACTCGATACAATAGAATGAGAAAATCCCACTCTCTCGGCTGCCCCTTTCTCTATATTTATAGAGTAGGGCAGACATCCCAATGAAGACTTTAGATAATTACAGTTTAACCCCATAACTTTCACTAATTTCACATGGGATACAATTTCCTATCTAAATCTTCAATAGTCACTTATGAGCACTGCCTTCACTGATCTACTATGGCTGACTTTATCCTATACTCGAGACAACAACATAACACCTTGCATTATCACTTAATGGCGAGTTGCCCGTTTCTTATTTTACCTCTTACTCGACTTTTGTTATCCAAATTTTATCCTATCATTCAACTTAATGTACAAGCCCCAAGGGTGGTAGGAATTCACAGTTGTGCAAAGACTTGAAACTTGTTTTTTTTTTGTGTAAAATATGGTACCTGGGTTTTCTTTCTGAGACTTTTAATGCCAATTTGTTTAGCCAAAACTAATACATGAATCTTTAAATAATATTCACACTTTTTAACAATCTTAACTAACATGGCATTCAAAGGCTTATTTTTCCAAAGCTGCAGTCGTATCAAAAGTTCTGTTTTCCCCATAAAGTGCTAGGAGTACTGGTGACCATACTTGGTAAATAAGTTTGATGTAATTTTTTGTTTAGGAATAGGAATCTAGTCTACTTAAAATGTAGACAGGCAGATGCATGAGCCTCCCACTGTTTTGAAGCCTATAAATTATATTAGCAGCCTTAATCTGTATGCAAAAACCTTACTTTTGTGTCTTGAGCTTGTGACACTTAGTTCATAATGGAGCAGACTGCTTTAGCTGTGCTTCCTCCAACATATCTAGCATACTCTGCATGCCCTTTTCACTCGGGCAAATCTGAAACTCAAAAGTCCGTTATTCAGTTGAATCTTTGGCCCATCAAGTCTGAAAAAAGATAAGCAAAGTTAAATAAGAAATATGAAAGCTACTTAGCCCGCTAAGAAATTATGACCTGTGGAGTTCTGATAATGCACATTATAATTTTTTTTTATTATCAAAAATATTAATTTGATGATAAAAAATGAAGCCCTTAGACCTTTGGAGTTGCATGAACACAAATCTTGGTCTATAGAATATTCATTTTTAACTTAGCTATTAATTATTTTATTTCTTTTTTTTTTTTAATTCTATCCCAACAGAGAACTGCACTTTTGCTACTATTTTGTTATGAGTTAGTGAATTGTGCATTGACCTTTTTTCTTTTCGCATTTTTTTTGTCATTTGTTTTCCTTATATTATTTTCTTTTTGGTAATTTTCTGTTGTTCATCTTAAGATTGTACACGGATGGGAGACGAATAAGTCTTGGCTTCCTAAAGAGAGAATAGATGAGGTACTTTCATTGCCTTCTATCTGTCCTTAGATATTTTCCTCTTGGAAAATCAAGGTCTTTCATATTTGCTGCTAAAGCTCCCTCTTACCCAAACTGCTTGAATCATCAGGTTGTAAAAGACGCTGAAGAGGTGAAAGTCTGGTTGGATCAGAAAGAGGCTGAGCAGAAGAAGTATGTATTCCTCCTCATCCTCTCCCCGCTCCCCCCCCCCCCCCCCAAAAAAAAAAAAAAAAAATTCTGAATGAGTCTGTTTCCTTCCTTTATTTTTATTTATTTATTTTCGGTGGGGTGGGGGGTTGGGGTTTCTGACTTGCCTAAATACCACATCAATTTTGCTTATAAAGTTTCATGCTGTATGTGTTTTTGAATTACTTGGGGTGCGTGTGCTTCACTTATCACTTCAATCCTCTCACATAACATAGGGATCTTGGTAATGGTCTTATAGAGAATATGGTGATGGATAGAGATGGTTGGAGGTTTTGAATTCATGTAGCTGAGCCCACTTAATAGGATAAAGGCTTGTGATTGTTGTTTCAATTATTTTGGTGATGACAATAGTAAAAATGGCATTTAATTGTTTGTTTTCAAAATAAAAAGGTGTTTATATTTTTCATTTCATTTGCATTGCCTTGCCTCTCCCTACTGCTGATGACCTTAGTCATTGGATTCCTGCTTGGGAGTTCATCAGATGCTGGGGAGCGAGCCCCCCTTGGTGGAGAATAGAATAGAAGGGAGTGGAAGGAAAAAAAAACAAAGAAAAACAAAAGCAAAACTAGAAATAAAATCAAATTCAAGGTAGTCAATGGCAAAAGCTGCTAGGCACCAAAAAAGCACTTGCCTGAGCGGAGTGGGGAGTTAAATTAATAAAAAATTATTAATAAATATATATAATACGAGAAGGACAATCAAATAATGCATATAATTATAAAACATTCCTAAATACGAATTCTTTTAATATTTTTAAAGAAAACATGTCAAATGTAGAAATATTATATAATAACAAAACATGATTGTTAACTAAGTTCTCCTCTTCTAAAAACAATATTATTCAATATTAACATCTTTGAACCCTCAAAGCAACAAACACACAAACACGTAATATACATTAAAAAACACAAACAAAACTGTGGTGGAGAATGGAGCAAACAGTCTGAGGACCAAAACTACCAGAGTAAACCAGATTCCATGGGGAGATTAGAGGAGGGAAGGCTACCAGAGGCTCGCCTGTTGCAGGCGAGCCCATCAGTGAAGAACAGTCACCAGAACAGTCACGTATGTGCCATCACGCACTGAGGGTTTTCAGTGTGTGATGGCTCTGGTTGACTTCCAATGACTGGTCTCGACCTTGCCTGCCTCAGATCTATTTGATGGTGGCCTTTACGGACATACAAAAATAGGAAAATTTGGTGCAATTTAAAGAGAGTTGCAGTGCTTTGCCATGGTTTACCATAGCAGCAGATAAACAAGGTTGAGTGTGCTTTTGAGTTGCAATGCTTTGCGGTGTTTACCATAGCAGCAGATAAACAAGTTTGAGTTTGCTTTTCTCTACTTGATTTCTCATTTTTCCTCTTCCTATTAGATTTTCCATGACATTTCACATACCTTCTCTAACTATCAAGGACGCCAATCTTTGATTTTCAATTTTTTATTTTTTCTGTTCTTTCTTTCTTTTACAGCCCAGGCGAGCGCTTGAGGGCCTTGACGCCTCATCAAAAGCGCTTGCCTAGGTGGTGCCTTAGTAAAGGAGCCTTGCCTGGTAGTATGCCCTTGTCACCTGAGTGCCTCTCTCTCCTTGATTACACTGTTTCAAATTTATCAAATAATATGTTTTCATTTTTTTAATTGAAAATGAAAATTGGACCCAAGAAATAGAATCAAAACTGAAAACTAAAAATAGAAGATTTTAACCACCTGGGTGGCTCCATTGGTGAATACTCGTTGCATAAAAACTGAGGTCTTAGACAGCTAGGCACCAGACTACCAGCGGTTGCTTGGGCAGTCTGATGGTGTTTGGATGGCTCCTAGCAGAGGTTTCTGGATGTCTTTTGATTTGAGCAACTCTGGTTTTCTTTTAGTCATGATGTTCTTATTTTATGTTGTATGAATTAAAGATGGTTGCTTCTTTGTTGTTCTCTAGTGGCTGCTGATATACTATTTGTGAGTTTATAGGCCAGGTTTTTACTTGTAGGTAGAGACATATGGAAGATACTGTGTTTTTGTTGTGTTTCAAGTTGTTTGGTTGTGCTCAAACAAATCAGTCCTTGGATGTAAGACTTTTGCATTTGTCTTGTTTTTATGTTATACTAGTTAGTTCCACAATATCAACTATGTGATGGAAATCTTCATTCACCGGCATCTCATAAAACTTTTCCATATGAAGATACCGTTAGAATTTTATCTCATTATTCCCTCACTGAAGGGTTGTGTTAGGAAGGCATCTGGCGTCAAATTTATCACATTGTTCTTTTGCATGGTTTTGTATTGTCAATAAACTTCTAAAGATTAATTGACATTATGAATGTTATGCCACCGACCCTAACTTAGCTTGATGTGAAGGACCATATGAGGGAAGTTTACTGTGAAATCAGAAAAAGCAAGTGAATGGTTGATGCACAGCCAGTTCACAATCCAGTTGCCAGAGTTGTTAAAACATTTGATTTTACTAGTATTGAAGTCCTAGATTTATTATACAACTACTTCATAATCTTGTTAGCATAACTATTCTCTCATCTGTTGCAAAATACTCTTTGTATTCAATTATTGGCAGGATCTCATCATTCAGCACTCCAGCATTCACATCTGAAGAAGTTTACGGGAAGGTATTTGATCTTCAAGAGAAGGTATTTTTCCACCAATCTTTAACTCAACTAACAGCTAAAAAGATTATTTCAAAGTTGTTTTTTGATCTCGATATGCACTTGTTGATGATTAAATTGTACGTCTAGGTTGCAAGCATCAATAAAATTCCCAAACCAAAGCCTAAAGTGGAGAAGCCTAAGAAGAATGAAACCGAAGGCAACAGTGATGGTAAAGACGAATCCGGCTCATCTTCAGAGGAGACTGCATCTCAGAATGGCCAAACAACAGAGAATTCGGACAGACCAACTCATGAAACAGCAGATTCCCAGCAACCCGAGGGTCACGACGAATTGTGATTTTTCCAAGCTAATAGTAATACACAGATGAGAAATAGGAAGAGGGGAGTAGTTAGCCAGCAGTTGCAAGTGGTAGAGTGTTAGTAGTCCGAGCGAGAGGCTATTTTTGAGGTGGCTTGCTTTCTTGTCAATCCTTCTTTTTAAGTTTATAAAGTTTCTATTAGCAGCATCTTAATGAGAGGTGCCTTAGAGTATTTATTTATTATGGGGGGCACATAACATATTTGCTTAACAGCAGCCCCCTCCCTACCCTAGGAGATTTTGGCTCCATCCTTTTTCTCACCTCACTTCAATATATACTTTATGATTTTGTTCTCAAGGGAAAATACAATCAATATGTCATGTCTCCTACTATCCCTTTTGTGTTCTTTGCTCGTGCCTGCTATAACTGTTTTTAAGGTTGCAGTTTTGATGCTCAGGTTGAGGCCTGCGCTTGAGCTTGGCATGTCTTGATTGATTGGGTGGCTGTTTGTAGTATACAATGATGCATGAAAAGGTCTAGGGCTATAATCGAATCGAGTTGAGTTGAACTTTAGAAAGTTCAGGTTCAGCTCATTTATAAACGAATCTGTTCATTTATAATCAAGTTGAGTATCTTGCGGCTCGCATTAAGCTCACGAATCTAAACGAATTTTATCGAGTTTTAATTTTATTTAATAAAGTAAATAATAAATTAAACTAATGATAAATTTATTTAAGAATTTTAATATTTAGTATACTATATAAATTCATGAAGTATTATAACTTTTCTATATATATTTTTTAATAAAATTATTTAAAATATATGATTTTGTAAATATTTTAAATAAATATATAAAAAATTTAAAGTATATTAAATTATTCATAAATTTTTATACAAGCTAACTCATAAACCTATAATTGAGTAGTCCATGAGCCTTATCGAGTCGAGCTTTCTCTAGCTCAAATTTGGTTCATTTATTAAACGAGTTTTGAAAAATGAGACCAAACGACCTTTTATCAAGTCGTGTTTCGAGTAGGTCACGAGTAGCTTGACTAATTTATAATCCTAAAAAGGTTTCAGGTTGTCATTTTTGTTTTTGAAATAAAAAAAAAGGGCTAAATTTTTTTGGGCCATTTTTATAATTTTATAAACATCATGAGATTATTTTGAAATATTAAAAACATGTTTGTGCTCAAAGAGGTTAAAGTTGAAAAAAATTTAATCTTTAAGAATTTTTTTTTAACTCAAAAATTTTAATTTTTTTAGAATTTATTTTTAGATTCAATAATTATTTTTATAATTTTTTATTTTTACAAAAAGATCTTATATTTTCTTATTTATTCATTTTCGTGCATTTTTCTTTTTTAAAAATATTATTTTCTCAATTTTTATTTTATATTATATCTGTTTTCTTTTTTATTTTCTTGCAATCTAAGTAGTATAAGCCCCAACCAAAGGAATTGATGGCATTGCCTTGGTTGGATGTTACAATAGAAGATCACAAAGATAGTTAATTTATATAGACAAGATGTATAATTATTCAAAAAATATATAGATAAACTCATTTGGGTGTGAATAGTTTGGATCTAGGTTAGTTTTGTTAGATTCAGATCTCATAATTAATGGATTGGTTCATAGTCATTCATATTTAAATTAGATTTCATAAATCTGAATCTTTAATCCTTTCTTTTAGTCTAAATCTATTTTTTTAATCCTTTATCCTCTTTAAACTAATCAACATATTTTTTCATAAAAAAATATACTAAAAATTTTCATTTATGCACTCTCTCTCTTCTCTTTCCTTTTATTTTCTCTTTTCTCGTCTTAGAAGATAAGAAAAAAAATATCTAAAAAATTTAAAAAGAAATATCTTTTAGAAACTTAAGGAAACAAAATACAAAAGATAAAGGGAAATAATTTTTAAAATTAAAAAATATATATATATGAAAAAAATCAATTTTGGCCAATGATATCCAACCACCATTTGGTGAAACCCCAACAATCTCATAGAGGTTTTAGATATAAAAATCCTAACGTTTATTGGTGCTTAAAATCAAAACTCATTCAATGATGTTTTAGATCTAAAAACAATAATTGTGCGATTTTCAAATTTTTTAGATTAGAGAGATTTGAAAAAGAGAATCATTCCTCTCATATAAGGCACTTTTTACTCATTTAAGAGCTTTACAACTTCCTTTAATTTTGACAAATCTAATTTAAGTATTGAAATATTTCTATAAAAAATGTCTTATATCTTCTAACGATGTTCTTCTTCATAGAGTGTTTGAAGCTTTGAGACAGTTCTTCCTTGAAAAAAAAAAATTATATTGTTATGTTCAAGTGACAACATAATTTAATATGATATTTAAATAAGTAATAACCGTTAACATATATGTAAGAAATTAATGTATGATTTTATTATGAAATAATTGTTTCACTAACTCCAACACGATCTTAAAATGATTTCATACAATGTTTGTTATAAACTTTCTTAAGGAAAAAAAAATTCACTCAATAGACGGACTAAGCGACCCCAACACGATCTGAGCCCTGTACAAAGAGATGAAATGCAAATTTTATCTTCGGTAGAGCTTGTTACTTTGACGTTTCAATTTGTTGGGACTTAGTAATATCCTTAATTTAACATATATGCACACATGCAAGCACATGCATATGAACGCACATATTCATACCCATATAATCTCTTAGCTTTGTCATGCCACCGACACTTCTAATAACACGGTCTTCGTTACTAGGTATAGACAAAACAATAATTAAAAATAATAAGCGTGCACACATATACTAAAATAAGGTTGGAATTCACATTCATGACAAGAAAATAAGCAAAGAATGAGCAAACTAAAGATGCCAATAAAATGCAGTGAGCTCAATGGGGTTGCCAGTGATAGATTTTGTTATGGCTTATATAGTCTTAGAAATAGGGCTTTTATAGACAATGTTAAAAAAAAAAAAAAAAAAGCAAAAAACCTTAGGCAAACACATCTTTGTAAATCATGTAAATTACGTAGTAATTTCAAATACATGTATGAAACTAACAACAACAAATCTTTTGTTTTTTCTAGATCAAGCAACTAAATAGCATTCGATTCTCTCAACAAATATTTTATTAAGTGTCTAAAATGCCCTTATTTAATTCTACTTGTAATTGAATTCATAATTCTAATTCTGTAAACGTTGAAAAATGAATCCTAAGCTAATTTGCTTATTTTTCTCGTAGTGATTTTTCTTAAGATGATTAAATATTGTTTATTTTTATTCGTTTTAGATCAAGAATAACATGCAATAATCACCCCAAAGATTTTTCATTGATTTTAGAATGCAATTAAGAATCAATAACTTTTGCCTTTAAATGATAACTTGGAGGATAAGTTGGATAGAAAAAAATGTGATGCATGGTGACGTGGGTGTTTTTAAAAATCTATTATTTTATAAAATTAAAATTATATTAAAAAATAACATTACAACTAAAAGTCACATCACTATTTAGGTTGTGTTTCTATTTAGCTTAGCCTACAAGTAAAAAAAAAGTTGGTTGCAAGGAATGTCGTGATATTTGTGCGACAAAAGATGGATACTTGAAAGCGCTATCATGAAAAATAACATGACAACAAATATATGTTTTCTTGGTTCATAAGTCAAAGACAAAGATAGCGACTTTGTTGCCCTAAAAAAAACAAAAAGATTACTAAAAAAATTGGTTTGAAATGGGTTATTCCCAATCACTCCCTCGGGAAGATGTGGCAATAATAGAGCGAATTGGTCAATGAGTTGCCAAAGGATACTATTGAAGCTGTAAACCATAAAGTGCTTAGTACTAGTACCACATAAAGATATGATTCTAGTTTATGATAAGTGTATGGCATATGAGCCATGGGTAGTGAAAACAACTAAAAGTTTTCAAACATTTATTCTTAGGAGTTGTGTTTAAAAGTTTTGCAAATTATAGGAATTGATTCCTACAGTTGGTAAGATTTTGTCCAACTTATTGTTGGCTTTCTTTGTTGTTTGATTTTAATGGATTTTATTTGCTTATTGACTTGTAATTTGATGCTTCATTGGTTAGATTGATATGCACTTGAATGATGTTTGAATGTAAATTGTACCTATCCAAAAGAACACTCCCCCCTCCCTTCCCCCGCCAAAAAAAAAAAAAAATTAGAATTACTGTCTTTACGCAGTCTCCCACCGCTCATGCCCTCGATTTTGACAGATGAGGTAAATCGCGAGTGAAGACTTTGTCTCACTGTGCAGGGTAAGGAATCGAACCCATAACCTACTGGTGCGAATCTCAGTTTATCATGGTCCAACCACTTAACTTATGCCTAGGAGAAAAAATAAAAAATATTTGATTTCAATTAGTGCAATTTAAGAACAAAATATCATCCAATACGATATTTAAATAAATAAGACCCATAAACACAATTAAAACAAATTAATATCTAATTGTATTATCAAATAGTGAAACTTATTAACTCATTAGGGCATTTAATTGTTTCACTAACACCATGACAACAATTGTTACAAATTTTCTCAGTAAGATAGCAATGGCTCTTTCGTTTAAATGTGCAGCACCAACATGGTGTGACTCCACAAGGAATCGGGGAGCAAAATTCATTTTTGATAGGGATCGATGCTTCGATAGTTCTATTATCTGCATATCACAACACAAACATACAAACCAAAACAGGAGTAACTATTTTGCTTAGATATTTTCTTTATTATTTTTATAGGTGCAAGCTATACTCCAAGAATATACAACTAATTAAATCATTAAAGTACAACAAAGACAAATCAAATGAATCCAACAACAATTTGGAAAAAATTCCCACACATAGCAAGAGTTAAAACCTAGGACTTAAGGGTTCCAAGGCTTCATTGGGCTTCTTCTTAGCTAGTTAATTGTTTGTTTTTAACCTATTTCTTATTAAAAACTTGAAATCGAGACTTAGTGTTATCCTTAATTTGAAAAATACTTACACACTCACACACATATATGTTCTTACCTTTATGGTCTACCTTTGTCATGCCACCAACACTTTCAGTAACATGATCCTCGTTGCCTGTACATGGAGAAGACGATAATTAAAAAAATAAACACACATAAACATATGTACATGTAAGAATGACCATCTATACTCAAATAAGATTGATACTCACATTCATAACCAAAAAACAAAGAAAGAAAGAGCAAACTATAGATGCCAATAAAGTGTAGTGAGCTCCCTGGGTCGCCATTGATAGACTTTGATATGACTCCTTAGTTTTAGAAATAAGTCTTTTATATACAATATTAAAAGAGAAAAGTAAAGAAAAAATTTTAGATAAACACATCTTCGCAGACCGTGTAAATTAGGAAGTAGTTTCAAATACATTTATGATTAGCAACACATATTTTCTTCTTTCTAAATCGAGTAACTAATAGCATTCAATTCCCTTCAACGGATACTTTTATTAATGGTCTAAAATGTCCTTGCATAGTTCTAGTTGTATTTGAATTCATAATTTTAATTCAATAAATGTTGAAAAATGAATCTTGGGTTAATGCATAAGTATAATTCTATAAACAATGAAAAATGGTTTTTTTCTCTGGATGATCAAACACTAGCTATTTACTCTTTCACTCAATTTATATAAACAACAACTTGCATTAACCATTTTAATGCCCCAAAATTTTAAGAATTTTTGAAAGAAATATTTTGAATATTTTAAAATAAGGAAAGTAAATCCACCCAAGGATAAATTAAAAATCAAATATTCCCAAGTAGCTATCTATATTGGTTCAATTATCCAAGGGTATATATGAATGAAGTAATATGTGTGGATAAAATTTAATCAAGAAAAATTATAAGAAAAATATATGGTTGAGATTATACTAATAAAATAAAATAAAAATTTAGAGATAAACTTAAAAAGTAATCATTACATATGGATTGGTTTAAAATAACAGGTGGATCTCTTTAAAAGTTCGAACACCTGAGATATTCTATTTATACATCCAAATGAGCCTTAAAGTAGGAGAGGCGATTCAGGACTTATTCAATTGTCTAAAGAACATTCTTTAAATGTTCATATTTTTTAATCTCAGCCAAAAGTTTTTAGACAACTTTTATTATCATCAAAATAAGTTTTATAAAAAGAACTTGTCCCCTTGAGACTAAAATTTTTGAATGGGAGCATTATATTTACTGGAAATAGTAGCTCTCTTGTTTTTATCCTTCACTACTTGAGTAACATTGCTTGGCTCAATTGATTGTGGTAAAAGATGTTTTGCGGTTTCATTATAATATTGTTTGAAAATGTGATTTTGGAAAATATTGTGAATTTGTCGAAGAATAAATAAAAGAGATGACCTAGGTTAAAGGGTAATTAATGGATGTGGTAGAAATGTCATCAAAAAAGGGATGAGGGATGACAGATGACGAATGAGAGGCTATTTAAAGTAGTTTAAGTCTTTATGAGTGGTACATGGGAAGGGTTTGATGGAATTACAAAAGTATTGTGAAATGAGTTAGACTAGTGAGATAAGAAAGAAACGTGTCCATAAAAAAGTTCGATGCAAGGAAGGTAGTGATGTTTGTGTGGCAATAAAAGACGAATACCTAAACATGTCATTATGGAAAATAATATGACGTGAAGTATATGTTTTATTGGTTCATAAGTCAAGACAAAAATAGATACTCTGATTACGTAAGTAATCTATTAGGTGACAAGGTTGAGAACATGGTTTTAATTTATGATGAGTGTATGGCCTCAACTATATGAGTAAACAAACAACCAAAGATTTTAGACTTTGATGGTTAAGAGTTGTGTTTTGAAAAGTTGTGTATTCTAGGAATCCATTATTGTTGGCTCTTTTGGTAGTTTGATTTGGCTTGTCATTTGATGTTTCATTGGTTAGATTGATATGTAATTAGATAATATTTGAATGTAAATTGTACCCCTCAAGAAACCAAAAAAAAACTTGATTTCAAATAATGCAATGTAAGGACAAAATATCATCCAATATGATATGTAAATAAATAGTACTTGCAAACATAAAGGTAATAAATTAATGTCTAATTTTATTATCAAATAATTGAAGTTATTGACTCGTTAGGACATTTTATTGGTTCCTTATCAGCATGACAACATTTGTTACAAACATTTTTGGAATGGTAACAGTCACTCATTACACCAAATGTGCAACACCAACATATTTTGTATCCTTCGCAAATAGAAGGGAAGCAAAATTTATTTTCGATGGAGCTTGCTGCTTTGACATTTTCATTTGCTGCATATGTACAACAAAAACAAAAACAAGAGTAACTACTCTATTAGCTATTTTTTTCAAGTATTTTTATGGGTACATGTGATAATATAACAAAACAAATCAAATAAATCCAATAACAAGTTTGGGAAAAGAAATTTATGAGAGTCTTGTAAAAAAAAATGTATGAGAGTCTTGCACATAATAAAAGTTGAACTTGGGACTAAGGGTTTCAAGGCCTAGACTTGACCCTAAGCCAAAGCTCCATTTACATTTACCTAACTAATTAATTATCTACTTTTAACTTATTTCGAATAAAACCCTTGAAATTTGAAAGATACATGCACATGTATTCTTATCTATATGATCCATTGGATTTGTCATGCCATCGGTATTTTCAGTAATGTAATCCTTGTTGCCTAAACATGAACAAAGCAATAATTAAATAGACACATATAAAGATGACCATGGACACTCAAATAAGGTTGATACTCACATTCATGACCTACAAATAAGTAAAGGAAAAACAAACTAAAGATGTTAATAAAATGTGATGAGCCTGTTGAGGCAGCCATTGATAGACTTTGAAATGACTTCTTTGTTTTAAAAAAAAATAATTTTATAGACAATGCTAACAAAGAGAGAGAAAAAAAAATATCACATTTATGACTAGCAACAAACTTTTTGTTCTTTGAGCAACTAAATAGCATTCAATTCCTCTCAACAAATATTTTTATTAAGTGTCAAAAATGCCAGCCCTTAGTTCTACTTGCAATTGAATTCATAATTCTAAACATTGAAAAATGAATTCTATTCTTGTTTTTCTTGTAGTGATTTTTCTTAAGACGATCAAACATTATTTATTCTTTCATTCATTTTATATATTAAAAAAATTAAATAATCACCTCTAAAGTTTGCACTGATTATAGAAAATACCTTTTATGTTTTAAAAATAACATAAACCACTTGGTTTGCATTCTTAATTATTGTAGGATTTTGTCCAACTTATTGTTGGCTTTCTTTATAGTTTGATTTGTATTTTTTGATTGATTTGTAATTTAATACTTCATTGGTTTGATTGATATGCAATGAATGATGTTTGAATATAAATTGTATCCAAAAAAAAGCTTGATTTCAAATAATGCAATTTAAGGACAAAATGTCATCTAGTATGATATTTAAATAAATAGTACTCATAAACATAAATTAAGAAACTAATGTTCAATTTTATTATCAAATCATCAAAGTTATTGACTCATCAGGACACTTAATTGTTTCACTAACACTATGACAACATTTATTACAAGCTTTTTTAGAAAAAAAACATTTACTCAGTAGGCGAATTGTGCAACACCAACATGATTTAAGGCCTACACATAGAGACGGGAAGCAAAATTTATTTTTGATGGAGCTTGCTGCTTCGACATTTTTATTTGCTGCATAAACACAACATAAACACAAACAAAAACAAGAGTGACTACTTTGTTATATTTTTTTAATTATTTTTATGGGTACATGATGTTATAACAAAGATAAATCAAATAAATCTAATAATTTGTTTTTTTTTTTTTTTATTGAGTCTTGCAAAAAAATGTACAAGAGTCTTGCACACAGTAAAAGTTAAACTTGGGATTAAGGGTTTCAAGGCCCCGACTTGACCCTAAGCCAAAGCTCCATTAACATTTACTTAACTAATTGGTTATCTACTTTTAACCTATTTTGAATAAAATCCTTGAAATTTGAAAGATACATGCACACATATTCTTACCGATATGATCTTTTGGATTTGTCATGCCACCAGCACTTCCAGTAATATAATCCTCATTGCCTAAACATGAACAAAGTAATAATTAAATATACACATATAAAGATGATCATGTACACTCAAATAGGGTTGATACTCATTCATAACATGCAAATAAGCAAAGGAAAAGCAAACTAAAGATATTAACAAAATGCAATGAGCTTGTTGAGGTTGCCATCGATAGACTTTGATATGGCTTCTTTGTTTTAGAAAAAAAAAAAAGGATTTTATAGATAATGTTAACAAAAAGAGAGAAAAAAATATTAGATCATCACATAATTGTAAACTGTGTAAATTAGGTAGTAGTTTCAAATACATTTATAACTAGTAATAAACTCTTTTTCTTTAAGCAACTAAATAGCATTCAATTCCTCTCTAACAAATATTTTTATTAAGTGTCAAAAATGCCCTTAGGTCTACTTGCAATTGAATTCATAATTCTAATTCTGTAAATATAGAAAAATGAATTCTATTCTTATTTTTCTTGTAGTGATTTCTCTTAAGATGACGAAACATTATTTATCCTTTCATTCATTTTATATAAAGAAAAAAATTAAATAATCACCTCTAAGATTTGCACTAATTATAGAAAATACCTCTTATGTTTTAAAAATAACATAAACCACTTGTTTTGCATTCTTAATTATTGTAGGATTTTGTCCAACTTATTGTTGGCTTTCTTTATAGTTTGATTTGTATTTGTTGATTGATTTGTAATTTAATACTTCATTGGTTTGATTGATATGCAATGAATGATGTTTGAATATAAATTGTACCACAAAAAAACTTGATTTCAAATAATGCAATTTAAGGACAAAATGTCATCTAATATGATATTTAAATAAATAGCACTCATAAACATAAATTAAGAAACTAATGTTAAATTTTATTATCCAATCATCAAAGTTATGGACTCATCAGGACATTTAATTGTTTCACTAACACTATGACAACATTCATTACAAGCTTTTTTAGAAAAAAAAAACATTTATTCAATAGACGAATTGTGCAACACCAACACGGTTTAAGCCCTACACATAGAGATGGGAAGCAAAATTTATTTTTGATTGGGCTTGCTGCTTCGACATTTTTATTTGCGGCATATGCACAACACAAACACAAACAGAAACAAGAGTGGTTACTTTGTTAAATTTTTTTAATTATTTTCATGGATACATGATGTTATAACAAAGACAAATCAAATAAATCTAATAGTATGTTAGAAAAAAAAAATTGTGAGTCTTGGTAAAATATGTAGAAGAGTCTTGCCCATAGTAAAAGTTGAACTTGGGACTAAGGGTTTCAAGGCCTCGACTTGGCCCTAAGCCAAAGTTCCATTAACATTTATTTAACTAATTAGTTATCTACTTTTAATCTATATCTAATAAAACCCTTAAAATTTGAAAGATACATGCACACATATTCTTACCGATATGATCTCTTGGATTTGTCATGCCACCAGCACTTCCAGTAATGTAATCCTCGTTGCCTAAACATGAACAAAACAATAATTAAATAGAGACACACATATAAAGATGACCATGCACACTCAAATAAGGTTGATACTCACATTCATGACTTGCAAATAAGCAAAGGAAAAGCAAGCTAAAGATGTTAACAAAATGCAACGAGCTTGTTGAGATCGCCATTGATAGACTTTGATATGACTTCTCTGTTTTAGAAAAATGGATTTTATAGACAACGCTGAGAGGGAGAGAGAGATATCGGACCAACACATATCTGTAAACTATGTAAATTAGGTAGTAGCTAGTTTCAAATACATTTATGACTAGCAACAAACTTTTCTTCTTTGAGCAACTAAATAGCATTCAATTCCTCTCAACAAATATTTTTATTAAGTGTCTAAAATGCCCTTATTTAGTTCTACTTCCAACCGAATTCATAATTCTAATTTTGTAAACATTGAAGAATGAATCCTATATGCTTGTTTTTCTTGTAATGAATTTTCTTAATTAAGATGATCAAACATTATTTATTCTTCCATTCATTTTATATAAAGAAAACTTGCAATAATCACCTCTAAGGTTTTCATTAATTATAGTTGTTTTAAAAATAGCATAAACTACTTGGTTTGCATTGTTAATAGTTGTAGGATTTTGTTTAACTTATTGTTGGCTTTCTCGATAGTGTGATTTGTATTTGTTAATTGATTTGTAATTTAAGACTTCATTGGTTTGATTGATGTGTAATAAATTAGAAAAATGCTACTCTTATACCATTGTGTACACTTTGGACTACACAATGGTGTAAGAATGTCTAAAATACCTCTGAGACTCAATATGAGGCGCATGGTATTTTGGACATTCTTACACCATTGTGTAGCTCAAAGTATACACGATGGTGTAAGAGTAGCATGATTCAATAAATTATGTTTGAACTTAAATTGTACCCATAAGAATACTTGATTTCAAATGGTGCAATTTAAGGACAAAATGTCACCTAATATGATATTTAAATAAATAGTATTGGTAAACATAAATAAAGAAACTAATTTTTTATTTTATTATCAAATCATTAAAATTATTTACTCATTAGGACATTTAATTGTTTCATTAATACTATGACAACATTTATTATAAGCTTTCTTAGAAAGAAAACATTTACTTAGTAGATGTAAATAATATATGTAGTGAGTTTGTTGGGGTTATCATCGATAGACGTTGAAATGCGTTTTTTTGTTTCAGGAAAAATAAAAGCTTTTATAGATAATGTTAAAAAAAACTTAGATAGGCACATCTTCATAAATTGTGTAAATTAGGTAGTAGTTTCAAATACATTTATGGAAAATAAAAAATATTTTATTCTACATTAACATTCAATTCCCCTCAACAAATTTTTTATTTAGTGTCTAAAGTGCCCTTACTTCATTCTACGTGTAATTGAATTCATAATTCTAATTTTATAAAGGAAATTACACCCAAAACCCCTAAGGTTTAAGATAATTGCAAGGACTACCCCTGATATTTGAAAAAATATAACAAATATCCCTAAGGTTTAAAGATGTGTTGCAATTTTCCCCTCTATTAGTTAACCTAGTTAAATATTCATAAATAACTAAAATGTCTTTATATTCAAAAAAGTTCTCTTCTCTCTCTGGCGATTGAACAACCATCATTGTTGTCGCTATTCCTCTCTTTCAATGTGTTATTTTTTTTTCTCTCTTTCTTGTTTGATATATTATTCTTCTCTACAATGTTGTCATTCTTCTTTTTCTTTCAAACTGAACAACACAAGTGCCTTTATATTTTGATTGAATTCATTTGGATTTGATTGAAAAGTGTTCAACTGAACCTTATCCTTTGCATTTGGGTTTGAGTTTAAAGTTTAAAATTTAATTTAAACCCAAATGAACTGCAACACCCCTACCTTGTCTTAGAGTGTCACAAAGAGCAAAAGATTCATTCACTTGAAAATGCCCGATTAAGAACTTGAGAATAGAGATAATCAGGTTCAACTGGTGTTTTTAGTTCTCTTACTCACCAAACTATGAAATAATGTAGTAAAATAAATGATCCTCCTTTAGCATGGCTTCACGTTAAGCAAAATGAGAGTTTTTTTTCTTATTCTACATCTATAAACAATTTCAGGGATTGCCACCTTATGCATATACATACTATGACATTTGAACATATTAATTGACCATAACAATTACATCATTAGCAAGCATAAAACCGAAACATTGGGTCTAGAAATTTTATTTAGGCCCAAAATTATATCTTAATTACATTAAAGCCCTCAAAGTTTTCAAATAACCCATTTTGACCCAAATGGTTAACAATACATTATATGGCCCCAAACTGTGCAATATTTACATAAAATTCCCTCAACTTTCATAATTTTCACTATGGTCCCAGATTTTTACAAAAATCATACCGATACCCTAAAACCTTCACATATAATTCATTATGACCCCTAAGGTCTTTTTTTTTTTTTTTTATCTAATTACAAACTCTCAAGCGTTCAATTTATTGCACAAAATCCCTATAGCTTACAAAAATCGTTCACAACTCCTTTGACCCAAGTTTCATGTTTATTAAACTTCAAT